>NW_015540842.1:3155880-3180407 GCF_001515605.1 Sinocyclocheilus anshuiensis | reverse complement strand
GGTGCATCCCTAGATGTAAGACTACATGTTTTATTTAATTTAATTTAAATTTAACAGTAATTTACTTTCAAATGCCCCAATTGCTGAAGGGTCTGCACAACTTTTTAGTACAATTTCAAGTTGCACTGTTCAAAATACCTGTAGTAGCACAGCAGTGCATACCTGTTTACATTTAATTAAGGTGGACTAGATTAGACTGTAATACAAATAGTTGAGTTTGCCAGGTGCATACAACATTTATGACAGGTTTTCATGAAAGTGTTGGTCAGTTTGTCTGCTTGACAATCCCATTTAGCACTGCAACAATAAAACTGAAGTGAGATAAACTGAGAAATGTTTATTTTTAGTTAAAACAGATGTTGTCAAAGTTTTCCTTTGGGGACATAATTTGAAGTTGGAAAAAGGTAATAAATTGCAATATATCGCAGAATATCACAATATATTTAAAATCGCAATAATATTGTATCGTGATAATATCGTACCGTGAGGCCTCTGGTGATTCCCACCCCTAAGCAATAGTAGGGATGCTTTGCTTTTGCAATAACCGCTAATTGTGAAATAAACTGCGAGAAACTTAATATGTGTGTTGTCTGTTCACCAGTCGTCACAAAGCCAGAAAGCTCAGCTTATGTTTGTAGACGTGTGGCTCCATCACATCTCAAACAAAATATATATGTGTCTTTTGTATTTTGTTCCTACAGGTGACATTACACGGAAGGGCTACGAAAAGAAACGAGCTAAACTTCTCGCACCGTTCGTACCACAGACCCAAAGTAAGACTCACCACACAGACTTCCTCTCTGCTAATTTTCCTCCTCTTCTCTGTTTCTTCTTTTGCGTGCCACACAATGTCATCGTCACACTGGTCGAGTCAATTAAATATAATGTAGAAGTATGACATCTGTGACATTGCATTAATTATGTTGCTCTATTTTAACCCAGTTCCATAAAATATGCATCTGAAATTTGTTTTTATTTTCTCTGTACTGTTTGCATATGTGTGGCTCCATGCTGCACCCTAATGGTGATCTGTAGAACTTCACCTGCTGAAGGCATCAATATCTTCATTAAGAGACTGCACTTTAAAAATAAAATGAACACTTGAAATAGTATTTTGGCCAAAGCAGCCATTAGTAAACCATCTTTTTATCTGGAAGCATCGCGTAATTTGATTATTTTCCGATCATGCCATCACACTTCTCTCAGGGTCTTTGCGGCCTGTTAATGTCCACACACAAACACACACACATACATATAGGCTTCCTGTAAGCAGCAGCCCACTGGCAGGCATGAAAGAGGAACTGAAACAGGAAAGTTCACTATATTGGTGGGTTTTGACAGTTCAGTGACCTCATATTTGACGTCCTTGTTCTATAGTTACACAAACCATTACATACTAGATTGCAGGGACAAGTTGTTTACACAATATAGGTTTGACCTTCAAATATCTCAATCGCAATATGTAGCCATATTTGTTGTGTAGATATGTTTTAATTCGAAACCCCCAATATCAAATGTGCAAGTGTGTCTTCAAAGGTGCCATTTTAACGCTTTGAAGTTCAAGTTCACCCCCTGCTGTCCACTTCTGCCCTGTCCGTGTCTAATTTCCATCCTCATACTGTATATATATATTTACTCACCCTCAACATTATTTACTCACCCTGTGATCTTTATAGATGTGGATGTGAGCATCCAGCTAACCCCGGGCCTTTCTTCAAACCCTACCACTACCCCTAATGCCATCCCTGTTGCCGCCCCACGGCAACACCGAGCTCACCGCAGTGGGGGAACACGAGATGACCGCTACCGGTCAGGTAAGCAAAATCAGTTTGCCAGTACACTACTGTTCAAAAATTTGGGGTTGGTAATAGGGCTGCAAGATAAGTCGCATGCGATTGTCATGCGTATCTCGTCAGTAAAGCCGGTTCTGTGAATAGTCTAGATCTGCGATCATGAACGCGATATTACGTAGCTTGTGTAGCTAAATGCAGCTCCATCTGAAAGCATGTGATGGAGATTTTTTTAAATGTTTCTCGCCTGCATTTATGTTATTAGAAATACAGTAATATTGTGAAATATTACAATTTAAAATAACTTTTTTTCTATTTTAATATATTTTAAAATGCAATAGATTCATGTGATGACATTCGAATTTTCAGCAGCAATTACATTAGTCTTAAAGGGATAGTTCACCCAAAAATAGGGATGTAACGATTCACTCAACTCACGATTCAATTCGTTTCACGATTTTGATTTCACGATTCGATTTGAGTCACAATTTTTTTTTTTTTACAAAATGAGATTTAAGACAAATTATAAATAAATGTGTCCTTTTATTATTACTTGGACAAAATGCTGCATGTTTCTTTGTGAAATTGAAATATAACTATAATAATATACTAATATAGCACTTGTATATTATTGCTCTTTTGTTGGTTTTGATTGCTTCTATTGTCCTCATTGTAAGTTGCTTCGGATAAAAGCGTCTGCTAAATAACAAAATTTAAATATAATATAAATGTAAATAACAAAACTAAATTGAAATTTGAAAACAAGCCCCAAATCAAATAAATAAGTAACGCAAATAAAATAAATCTCTTCATATAAACAAACTAAGGCTTTGTCTGTGCTCTTTCCATTTAAAATTAGAGGCAACCACTGCATTTTAATCATGATCCAAACAAAGATGCTGCATACATGCAACTTGAGCAGTTTTTAATCTAAATTACATTGTATAATTTCGAAATTTGAAGCAAAAACAGACTTGACTTTAGTTATGTGAAACTATGCATAAAAAATATCTAGATGAAACAGAAACAGCAGATGAGCTGAATGAGACGCAGATTCACTCTCTGCCAGCAGGTGGCACTTAAAGTGTTTCCTTGGTTTCCGCTGTAAACAAAGCAGCGCTGCACTTATGAACTTTAATATGCATTATACAGAGGCAAGATGAAAAGAAAAAATACCATCTAAACTTTTCTAAAGACAGTAAGTTCCCCTCAGACATACATTCATATAAGCTCCTACCCCTAATTGAATCGCGATTTGTTTAGCATCTCAACCGATTTGAATCGTCACATATTTGGATCGATTTTCAACCGGCTCGCAGTTAATCATTACATCCCTACCCAAAAATGAAAATTCTGTCATTAATTACTCACCCTCATGTCATTCCAAACCTGTAAGATCTTCGTTCATCTTCGACAAATTAAGATAGTTTTGATCAAATCTGAGAGCTTTCTGACCCTGCATAGACAGCAAGGGAACTGACACGTTCAAGGCCCAGAAAGGTAGTAAGGACATCATTAAAATAGTCCATGTGACATTTATGAAACTACAAGAATACTTTTTGTGTGCAGAGAAAACAGAAATAACGACTTTATTCAATAATTTCTTCTCTTCCGAAGATGTCTTACGAGTTTGGAACAACATTTTGGAACAGCAATTTACATTTCTACCGATACTTTTTGAGACTGACCCAAAGAAGCCCATTTCAAATTTTTACAAGGCAAAACATCTATAATATTTGGAATATGGAGGATTTTGGAAAAGTTAGCAATGGAGAAAGATGCTTTGTCTTCTTGTTGTGTAGTTACAGCATCGACCAGAAGGTACTAACCAGCCAAACCTCAAGTTGTTTCTTAAACCAGGCCCAAATAAACATACATTGTGTTACTGAATGCCTCTATGTAGCTCTCTAATGTATTTGTCACCACGAAGAGAAATTTCTTTGTCTCTACATGAGTCAGTTTAGTAACTACAGTCACTGTTTGGTGACATTGCTGGATGTCTCATCTGCCTCCTGTCATGTGGCATTGTGTAACTGTTTTTCTCTCCGTTTGCCTTTCTGTACTGTTCATTCTCTCTTCTCATTGTTCTTTGCATCCGTCTGATAGATATTCACACAGAGGCTGTGCAGGCAGCTCTGGCCAGGCATAAAGAGGAGAAGATGGCCCTTCCCATGCCCACTAAGCGGCGTTCAGCCTTCGTTCAATCTCCTGCGGAAAACTGCACTCCTCCCGGTTGGTCCCACTTCGCCCACAAGCCTTCTGCTGCTCCTTCTGTCCAGATCTCACTGACCAGCAGGGTCTCAGAAAATACAGGCACACCCAAACCTTTAGGGCACACCCTGGCCACATCAGGAAGGGGGCCAACACTTTTTCACACCACTGTATATATAGCAAATTTGATACATATGATTAATTTAATTAAGTAACCACAATTTCACTGCTAATACACTCTTAAGGCAATATATCTGTCTGCCTTTTGTTGTCTTATCTGCATTTAGTTTTTTGTTTCTGTGCAAAAATAGCTTTTTTTAACTGTTATTGTATATGTGTCGCCACAGATACATCATCGGCATCAGAGGACGAGGGCTCCCTGCGGAGGCGTCAGGCCGCAATCAGTGCAATGCTGGCTCAGAATCTCCAGAGTCCTGAGTACTGGATCAACCGCTCTGTCCAGGGCTCCTCCACCTCCTCCTCCGCCTCCTCCACCCTCTCTCATGGAGACGGCAAAACTCACAACCACAGCCAGGGGCAGACCAGCGTGCTCGCTGATGTGCTGGCACACACCCGCATAGGTACTGCAGGATAATGAGTCACACATACACACATGTTCAGGTGCTGAATCATTGACAACCACTAATACACACACAAAAGAGCTTCAGTTTTATAGTTGTCTCACACTTACGTAGGCACTATTTGACCTCTATTAACCTGGTCAAGGCAAAACAAAGCAGTAGCAAATCATAATTTCCAAATCAGTCAGCATTAATACAACTAATCAAACCTGTTTGTTCAGTTGTGTTTCATATTGAGCATGTGAACGGGTTCACCGGATGAATCACTGTGCTGTCATGTGTCCTCACTGCAGAGAGCAGCAGCGTTCCGCCTGACGTCACGTCCACAGTGCCTCAGGACAGGAACTCCAGAGTGGGCCTGCCACCCAACATCGCAGTGAAGGGCATGAGCCGCGGCCAGAGCCGCTCCAGCATGATGGACACTGCCGGCGGTATGGGCAACACCACATATCTAGCTCTGTGTTGAATATTTGATTCAAAGCAAAATATTGTATTAAAATATTAAGATTTTTTTTTGTGAATTGATTGATTTGTTCATCCTATGAAACATTGCTAATAATGTACTCCTATTAGTCTGTGTTTTTGTGATTTTTTTTTTGTGTATTTTCTTACCCAATAGCAGTTTTTCTTTTACAACATCCCATATTAACATTTAATATTAACATTTGGTAGATAGCTAATTAGCTGTTATTAAAAACGTATATATTTTTATATTAAATGAATTATAAATTAATTAATGCTTTTAGAAATTTCAAGATATCGTAAGATATAACTAATTGATAGAAAATATTATTGCAGTTTATATCTTAATTTTGAGGATTTTAAAAATTAGGTTTAGAATTAGTTTTTTAAATATATTAATTATAATAATAATTGGGGGTTTGTTTTTTATACGAGTAATTCCAGTTAAGCTCAGCTCTAAAATATTTTGTTTGCAAGAAAACCTATTTAAAAAAAAATCCTTATCCAGTAATCACAAGCGACTGTAAAACAATAATGTAAATTAATTGATTTGAATGGCTTTTTTTCACTTCCTGTTAAGTATAAAAGTGATGCCTGGTTCATCATTCGCGTTTATTAGCACTATTCACTTTCCCGAATGAGCAACACAAAACTTTTCCTGTCAATGCCTTTTTTAAGAGAGATTGTAAATTGACATGGTTATGTTTTTCTGTTAACATTTGAATGTTTTTTGCTTTCTCCTTGTTCGTGATGCCATCTGACTGTAGGAAAAGGTAGGGGTGGAGGGGTGTTTAGTGCAGTGCAGTGACACCCAGTGGTTTTGTCCTCCCAACTTGGTCCTGTTTGATTCTGTGTGTTGTTCCAGCTTGCTTGTTGTGACAAAACTCCTGATTGAATCATCTGTATTTGCTTTGACTCTGTCTGTTCCATATGGTGTCCTTTGACCAGCTCACATTTCAGTAATATGAACAGGTGAATGAGAATATTTCTGTCAACAGGTGTTCCAGCACACAGTCATGTCTCCACCAAAATACAGCAGCTGCTCAACACATTAAAGAGACCCAAGCGGCCTCCACTCAGCGAGTTCTTCCTGGATGACTCTGAAGAGATTGTTGAATGTATGAAGCTATTTTTGCTGTATTCTGCTTTTAAATTATTTTATAATTTAACAAAAAAATTGATACAAATTATAACAGAATATAATTTTTACAAGTTTTTGAAGAACCTGATTATCTTGCTCTCAGCATGATTTAAGAATGATCCAAAGAGCATCTTGAGCCTCAGTGGAAACAAGAAAATCTTTATAAATAGTCACTTGATCAGAGTCACAAATTTACCTGATTAGTGACCTTGAATTAGTCCCAGATTTTCAGTGTCCTCAGACCTTTGGACCCGACTGTAACTAAATGCTTTGTTTTCTTTACTTACAGTTCCCCAGCCAGGTCCCAACACACCCAAGCCAGAGGGGCGACAGATCATTCCAGTAAAGGGGGAGCCACTAGGGGTGGTCAGTAACTGGCCTCCAGCTCTGCAGGCGGCACTGGCACGTTGGGGAGCCACACAGGCCAAGAGTCCAGCCCTTACTGCCTTGGACATCACCGGCAAACCACTCTACATCCTTACTTATGGTAAGATGTTTGGATGGGCACAAGTAGTTTTGAGATGTTTTAATGGAATAGTTCACCAAAAATGAAAGCTGTCATTATTTACTCACCCTCATGTCATTCAAAACCCATATGCTACTATATTTATTATTTGTCTGAGCTTGTGTCACCCCTTGATCTCTGTAGGTAAACTGTGGAGTCGCAGTCTGAAGTTGGCGTACACGCTGTTAAACAAACTTGGCACCAAAAATGAACCAGTTCTGAAACCTGGAGATAGGGTAAGATTTCAACACAGTACTTGGTGTACTGAAATCATATACTGCTCTCAGCTCAAGGCTGTCTTATTCTCCATATTTCTCCCTTTAGGTGGCGTTAGTTTATCCTAACAGTGACCCTGGGATGTTCTGGGTGGCCTTTTACGGGTGCCTTCTCGCCGAGGTCATTCCTGTCCCAATAGAGGTGCCTTTATCTCGGAAGGTATGAGAGAAGATTAAGTATGAACAACTCTTCAAACATGATGTCGGCTATATGAAGTGTTCAGAGTTGTTTGTCTGATTTTTAGGATGCAGGAAGTCAGCAGATAGGCTTCTTATTGGGCAGCTGTGGTGTGGGTCTCGCTCTCACTAGTGAAGTGTGTCTAAAAGGACTCCCAAAGACCCAGAATGGAGAAATAATGCAATTTAAAGGTTAGCTCCCTGTTGCTTTTTCTTATTTTATCACCTTGCTTCATCAAATTCATTAAGTTTTCTTTTGAAGCTGTAGAATGGAAGTCTAACCTGTTTTCTTACAGGATGGCCTCGGCTCAAATGGGTGGTCACTGATACTAAGTATCTCACCAAACCCTCCAAGGACTGGCAGCCGCACATTCCTACTGCAAACACTGACACTGCTTACATAGAGGTGAGTGCAGGCAGGAGACCGCACATTTGTTTAGATGAGTAAGAATCCTTTCAATCTGTCTAAATCTGTGATGTGTGTGTTTTCAGTACAAGGCCTCTAAGGAGGGTACAGTGATGGGAGTGGCTGTGTCGAAGATCTCCATGCTGACACACTGTCAGGCTCTAACGCAGGCCTGTAATTACTGTGAAGGTGAGTGCTACACTACTGTTGTACAACAAATGCATGTAAACCTGTTATTGGAGTAGCAAAATGCTGAGCGGCTCTTGGTTCTTGAATTAAGTAATGAGATAAATTAATTTATAGCCAGTGCTTAGTCATAGATTATTTCATTAGATTTATACTAATTAGATTATTTTTCTGAATAGTAATTTGAAGTGGAGATTACTTTCCCCATTTAATTCTTCATCAAATTGTTATCCAGACTTGAATCTTGACCTATTGACTGGCTTATCTTAATTTATCAGCCTGTAATTTTAGAATTTAAATTTGTACACTTTAAATGTAGGTCTAAAATGATTTTTGCAATTAGTGTTATTTTAGTATTATAGTATTTATTGCGATTTTGAATAAGCTTTTATTTTTGTATTTTTAGTTTCATTTTAATTTTAGTTTAAATCTTAGTTTTTCTTATGTGCTAGTTTAAGTGCTTGAACTTAAACTGATTTATATCAGATAGTGGCCAAGGCAACTAATTTCTAATTTAAGTTTTTCATCTAATATTTATATTTTATTTTATTTCAGCTTTATTTCAGGTATCAAAAATTATTCTTAATAGTTTAATTAACAATAACAACAAATAATATAATATAATTATATTATATTATAACTATAATTATATTATATTATATTATATTATATTACTGTTGTCAAAAGTACCGACCACAATACCATTCGGTACCGAAATTTAAAAAAACGTCCATTTCCTGCTAAGATTTGAGTGTTGTTGAGCAGATTCCTCAACATTGCTGATTGGTCATTGTATTCACGCACTCAACAGATATACGTCTGTGACTGGCTTCAATGACCAATCAGCAATGTTTAAGAATCTGCTCAACAGTGCTCAAATCATAGCGGGAAATGGACGTTTTTTAAATTTCAGTACCGAATGGTATCGTGGTCGGTACTTTTGACAACACTAAACTAAAATAAAATAAAATAAAAGAACATTTTGCTATTATAGTAATGTACTTTTTTCAAAGAGAATTGTATTTTCCTGTTCTCTTTTCTTAGGAGAAACACTGGTTAATGTCCTGGATTTCAAGAAAGACTCAGGCCTTTGGCATGGAGTTGTAACAGTGAGCATTACTGAATATTTACGTTTTGTGAGTTCTTTTCCGTTTTACAGACTTCCCGCATGACTCACTCTGTTTTCTTACAGAGTGTCATGAACAGGATCCACACTATTAGTGTGCCATACTCTGTCATGAAGGCTTGTCCGCTGTCCTGGGTGCAGAGAGTTCATGTTCACAAAGGTAAAGACATCCTCATCATCTGTGCATATAATTGCTTCAGCAATCTGGCTGATGGTCAATCATCTAGAAAGAAATCATGGCACTTTATAAAAATATCAACAGTTCTGTGCTACAATATCTAAATGTCTTTCATGTATGTATATGTGTGCGCACAGCTCGTGTGGCCTTGGTGAAATGTAGAGATCTGCACTGGGCTATGATGGCTCACAGAGATCAGAAAGACACCAATCTGTCTTCCCTGCGCATGCTGATTGTAGCTGATGGAGCCAATCCTTGTGAGTAAACAAGCTGTGAGAAATAGCTTGAAGTGGCTGTGTTTCTGTATTTCAGCGCAAATAAATGATCCATATTTCTGTCTTAGGGTCTGTCTCTTCATGTGATGCATTCCTCAACGTGTTTCAGTCTCATGGTTTGAAACCTGAGATGATCTGTCCATGTGCTTCCTCCCCTGAGGCCATGACGGTGGCTATCCGCAGGTACCTGCATGTATCAAGAGCTATACACATCATCATTATACTCTTAATTACCATAGATATGTTTTAAAGTCACTTGATGTGTTTAGGCCTGGTGCTCAGGGTGCTCCGCTCCCTGCCAGGGCCATTCTGTCAATGGCAGGACTCAGTCACGGGGTGATTCGGGTTAACACAGAGGATAAGAACTCTGCCCTTACCGTGCAAGATGTAGGACATGTCATGCCTGGAGGTGAGACTCCGCAACCATTTAAAAATTTCACTGTAGATCATGTATACATGACGTGAACTGTTGCCAAGTTTGAAACCAACTGCCACCTTGGAAACTACTAATGGGTATTGACAACAAATTTAGCATGCAATACATCAGAAAAAAACTGTATCCGATTTAAATCTTTTTAGTAGCATGCACAAAATGCAATGTTTATGAACACAGTCCAAACCACATTCATGCATCATTTGAAATTTGTCTGAATGCTCACTATCACTGCAATGCTGTGGGAAAAATATATATTATTTTTTTATAAATATAAATGATTGTATAGTCTTAAATGCACCCTTGATTTTTTTTTTCATTTCAGTTAATTTAATATTTTTGGATTTTAAGATTTCAGTAAATGCATTACATTAGAGAGCATTTCTGTTTTTTCTTTCTGAACCACAGCTCTGATGTGTATTGTGAAGCCCGATGGGCCGCCCATGCTCTGTAAGACCGATGAGATCGGAGAGATAGTTTTGAACTCACGTGCCGGAGGCACCATGTACTACGGCCTTCCCGGGGTGACCAAGAACACTTTTGAGGTATGGATAAAATGCATAGGAAGAAATATTTCTACAATCAATACACAAAATAAACACATTCACTCAAAACAATGTCTCACTGACCTTATTGTCTGCAGGTGATTCCTGTAAACTCAGGTGGTACCCCTATTGGAGATGTTCCCTTCACACGCACTGGACTGTTGGGCTTTGTGGGTCCGGTAAGTAATAGTATAGTAGACTTTGTTGCATTTTTAAAGCATCTCTGCTTATATATACTGTATATAGACTACCATTCTGACCATTTGGGGCCAGTTGGATTACCTGTAGAACAAAGCCTATTTGCAGATTTGTGACGTGGTAATCTGTCTTTTATTGAAAAAACTCTTCTCTGTGCCCTCAGGGAAGTTTGGTGTTTGTGGTTGGAAAGATAGAGGGTCTGCTTTCAGTCAGTGGGCGCAGACACAATGCAGACGACCTGGTGGCCACAGCGCTGGCGGTAGAGCCAGTCAAAACTGTCTACCGAGGGAGGTACGAATGACGCAAAACTCATTCAGATTACAGGTGAAAGTGTGTAGACTAATGTCATAGTGTGATGTGGTTCTTCTGAGACTGTGTGTCGTGTACGCAGAATTGCCGTGTTCTCCGTCACTGTTTTCTATGATGAGCGAATAGTGATTGTGGCAGAGCAGAGGCCTGATGCCAATGAAGAGGACAGTTTCCAGTGGATGAGTAGAGTCCTACAGGTAATACACAAGTTACCCTCAATTGAGATGAATGGGCCTGAGCTGACAGGCTAAAGGTAATGAGGCAGATAACAATGACAAATTTACAGTATCCAATGTTGCCATTTATAGATTTTGACTCTCTGTTTCACAGTAATAGGTGTCATGACTCCCTGTTTTCTGCATGCTTTCCCACAGGCGATAGACAGTATCCACCAGGTGGGCTTGTACTGTTTGGCCCTGGTCCCTGCTAACACGTTACCCAAAACTCCTCTGGGTGGTATTCATGTGTCTGAGACCAAGCAGCACTTTCTGGAGGGATCTCTGCACCCTTGCAATATTCTCATGTGCCCTCATACATGTGTGACCAACCTTCCAAAACCCAGGCAAAAGCAACCAGGTACTCTTGATTTGCATCTTAATCAAAACCTAAATAATCGTCTCACTTCTTTTTTTAATATGATGAGGGGAATAACCTTTAAGCATCAAGTTAACTGAGAAAAGTTTAAAAGAACATCTGATTTTAAAATGGTTTCATATATTATAGCCTGCACTTATGTTTACAGATTGTCCTTTTATATTTATTTTCCATTTCTTTTTTATTTTAATTTATTGGTTTATTTTTAATTATTAGTTAATTATATTTTTTGTTCGTTTTTTTTTTTATTTAACTTTTTTTTTTATCTTAATCTTTATTATTCATCTGTAAAGCACTTTAAATTACCATTATGTGTGAAATTTGCTATAAAAATATACTTTCCTTTCTTCACAGTGGGAGTCGGTCCCGCCTCCATTATGGTGGGCAACCTTGTGGCAGGAAAGAGGATCGCACAGGCTAGTGGGAGAGATCTTGGGCTCATTGATGACCAAGAGCAATCCAGAAAGGTTAGCCAAAGATTTCAGGACCACTGCTTAGTAAACTTACTATAGATATCCTTGCGAGATGTCCCAGGATATGATGATAGGCAATTTTAATAATGCCTCTTATCTCTGTAATAAAGTAATAAAATCTATAATTGTATCATAATACACAACTTTAACTCTATTATAATTATTTTGCAACATCAAGCCTCCAGTTTCTGAGTACCTCCAGACACCACTGGGATTCCACCTTTCGATCTGGTTTAAATGATAGTGTCATTAACTCAACACAAATAGAGTTTAAAGAGAACTCCTCTAAGCTTGTGCTCTGGTCTGTCTTTTTCTCTCGTGCTGGGGGCTGTAGCTCTGTGTGTGGCCCACTAACATGGTAAGCCTGAATGCCAGCAACGCTCTGCTATTTGTGTGCGCTGAGCTTCAATTCCCCTTTGCAACCAGCCATAACAACAGCAACCTCATGGCCTTAGAGATGAAAAACATGCATAAAGATATAGATTTTATTAAAGAAATTTTGGCTTTACTTCAACAAAAAAGCAAAATGGAGAATAGGTTTTATTAACTTAACATCTCAAAATTGTGACTGTTTCTTGTAACTATGACTTTGTATTTGTCACAATTCATATTTATATCTTACAAAATTGGCTTAATTTCTGATTTTAAATTTCGTCTCACAAGTACCTCTTTATTTTTTTTGTACTCTGAGATGAAAACATTATGTTTTGGAAACAGAAGGAATACACTTGCTCTTTTGCTGCATGGTGTGGTCATTATTGCCGCTACCTGCATGAGTCCTGCTATGGGTGTTTAAATATACAGACAAACTATGTGAACTATCATCCCCCCCAAATATATATTATAAAACTTAGATCCTTTTTTGTTTGCTGGCTTAGTAATGCTGTTTGCTGAAATAATGCTATGAGTTGATTTGTGTATCCTGTTATCATATTCAAGGCTAAGATTTCTGTTATTGAGGTCTTTGTATGGATAATAAGTTGAGACCTGTCCTCTTCTGTCCTACAGCATCAGTTCCTGTCTGAAGCCCTGCAGTGGAGAGCACAGACTGATCCTGATCATGTCCTCTATATGCTGCTGAATGCAAAGGTGACACGCATACAACCCCCATAAAAAACTGATCATTTAGTCAAACCGTTTTGTACTGAGACTCTTCTTGCTTTGGCCTTCAGGGTGTAGCAGTGAGCACAGCCACGTGTTCTCAACTGCACAAGCGAGCAGAGAAGATCACTGCAGCTTTGCTGGAAAGAGGAGGAATTAACACTGGAGACAACGTAGTACTGCTTTATCCTCCCGGTAACGATGTCCATCTTAGCTTTCATAGTACATGTTAGGGTGTGGTCACTCCAACGAAATTCCGTTTAAATTCTGCGAGCAAACATTGATACATTGTTTGTTGGCCCAGGAAAATTCACCAAACATTTGTAAATGTGACCACACCTTAGTGAATATACAGCTAGAATTTAACATATTAATGCACAAACTTTTAATATGCATTTATTTTGCAACTTTCAAGTGTGTGTGTTTTTTTTTTAGATGATTTAAATATGGTAACTTTAGTCACTGGTAGGCACATAGAAAACCTTTTGGTTTTATCTACCGGTCATTAAAATCACCAGGTGCATTTCTCAGCACCTTAAACACCCAGAAATAACAGCACATGGAATGTTATCAAGAAATATTTTAATCTTTTCTACAGGCATAGACTTAATTGCCTCCTTTTATGGTTGTCTGTATGCGGGCTGCATTCCGGTCACCGTCAGGCCTCCTCATCCACAGAACCTTGCCGCCACTCTCCCCACAGTCCGAATGATCATAGATGTGAGTCTATTTTGCACATGGCATCCATTTATGTTTTTATGAAGTGCAGCATGTTAATCTGACCAATGTTGTCTGTTTTAGGTGAGCAAAGCAGCCTGCATCCTCACAACTCAGACCCTGATGAAGATTTTGCGGTCTAAAGAAGCGGCAGCCAGTGTGAATGTGAAGACTTGGCCGAATATCATAGACACAGGTACAGCAATTACATATATTCACATAGCTTTTATGACAACTGTTGAAAGATCAGTATACCTGACTTGACTGATTTTGTGTGTGCAGATGATCTTCCCAGGAAACGGCCTTCATACATCTATAAACCTCCCACTGCGGAAATGCTGGCCTACCTGGACTTCAGTGTGTCCACCACAGGCATGCTGACCGGAGTTAAGGCAAGACTTATCTATCCATTTACTTGTTCATTTTGCTTTCGGCAAGAACAAGTATGTAGGATCTTTGACTGGTTAGGTCCTAAATAGCTTGTTTATTTGTTTCTTTTAGATATCTCACTCAGCGGTCAATGCTCTGTGTCGGTCCATCAAACTGCAGTGTGAGCTGTACTCGTCCAGACAAATTGCCATCTGCATGGACCCCTACTGTGGCCTGGGCTTTGTGCTGTGGTGTATGTCTAGGTAGTACACACAGTCAAACCTTTTAGATATGACCTAACCGGGCGTAATGCAATAAATCACATCTATTTTATGTTAATCTGAGGTTAAGCTGAGACCGCACCTGGTTAGGACACTGGAATGCAAGGAAATTCTAGAATAGTCACTGTAATTTGTATCTGTGTGTGTCTAGTGTTTATTCAGGTCACCAGTCAATCCTGATCCCTCCCATGGAGCTGGAGACGTCTCTGCCCCTGTGGCTGAGCATGCTTAGTCAGTATAAGATCAGAGACACCTTCTGTTCATACTCGGTCATGGAGCTCTGCACCAAGGGCCTTGGCACACAGACTGAAGCTCTGAAGGTGAGTCAACAGCATGTTGGGGTTGGTATGATTTGTTTTTGAACAAAGTTTCTTATGCTCATCAAGGCTGCATTTATTTGTTCAAAAATACAGTAAAAATAGTATTAATAGTTAAAATAAATATTTACTATTTTAATATATTTTAAAATATTTGTTATTTCTGTGATGACAGCTGAATTTTTAGCAGCCATTACTCCAGTCATCAGTGTCACATGATCCTTCAGAAAGCATTCTAATCTGCTCAAAATACATTTTTTATTATTAACGTTGAAAACAGCTATGATGCTTAATATTTTTCTGGAACCCGTGATTTCTCTGGATTCTTTGATTTAGAAAGTTAGGAAAAAATAAAAATGCTGGTAGCAATGTAAAAGTCTTTAAAAATGGTCACTTTTGATCAATGCATCTTTGCTGAATGTGTTTCTTAAAAAATTGTACTGACCCCAAATTTTGCTTGAACGGTAATGTACAGTCACACACTCAGTCACATAAAAGTTATTATTCATCTACATGTCATTCTGAACCTGTATGACTCCAGCGAAACACAAAAGAAGAATATCCTGGCCACTCTTTACAGCTCCAAAATGACCAAAAAAAAGCATAAAAGTGATCCATTCAACTTGTGTACTATATTCCAAGTCTTCTGAAACCATACGATATGTTCAAGTGAGAACAGACTCCTCTCTGGTTGGCATGTAGAAGCAATGTCCATTTTGTAAACAAAATGTTATTTTGAGTCAGATTTTTTTAGTGATCCGATCGATCCAGTTCACAAAACCAGTGAATGATTCATTCACCAAAAGGACTGATCCAGTTCCTGTTTCATCTCACTGCCAGGGGCAGATCGTCTTTTAAGTAACATACATTTTGGTCAGTTTCTCACACCAAGCTATCGTATGGCTTCAGAAGAATTGAAATACACACAAGCCAAATGCACCACTTTTTAATCTCCATTTACTGCAATAGAACAACCAGCACATTATTAAAAATCCTTATTTTGTATTCCTCGGAAGTTGGAAGAAGTCATACAGGTTTGGAGTAGCATGAGGTTGAGGAAATAACAGAATTTTTGGGTCACTAATCCTGTAATAGTGAGGAAAATAGCTTTCAGAAAGGGATGTTCAAGATAACGATAGTGTGGAAGTGTCTATAAAAGCTGACGAGAGATGTATGTGCAGGCGCGCGGCGTGAACCTCTCATGTGTAAGGAGCTGTGTCGTCATCGCTGAAGAGAGGCCTCGTTTGACACTCACGCAATCATTCTCCAAGCTCTTCAAAGACCTGGGCCTGTCTCCACGCGCAGTGAGCACAGCTTTCGGCGCCAGAGTCAACCTGGCCATCTGTCTACAGGTTGGGGCAAAAAATTTATTGCATCAACAGTGTCATGATGCAAGAGCAGGGCCTTATTTTGATTTCTGTCTCCTTCCATCAGGGCACTGCTGGTCCAGACCCGTCCACTGTTTATGTAGACATGAAGTCCCTCCGGCATGACAGGTATGTGTGAGATGAGCCCGCTACAGTCTGCTACATGCTTGCAGTGTGACATTGTCCTTCTTTCTCTGTCTTAGAGTGAGGCTGGTGGAGAGAGGAGCTCCTCAGAGTCTGCCGCTGATGGAGTCTGGGACTGTAAGGCCATCCTAGTTCTGTCCTACTTTATCTTACACTGTTATTAGAAGACATATCAGTCATCCCGTATTGTTTTCTCTGCCTTGCCTTAGATTCTTCCTGGAGTGAGAGTAATCATCGTGAACCCAGAGACGAGAGGACCATTAGGAGACTGTCATCTAGGCGAGGTGACGAAGCACACTTTCATTTGAGTACTAACACAAAATCAACTTGTTTCAGTGAGGTATAACTGTCCACGTCGGAAATCCCTCCATATACTCAGCAGGTTCTGTTTGACGGCTAACATCTTCATCGCTTTCTTGCCTTGTTTTCCAGATCTGGGTGTGCAGTCCTCATAATGCCAGTGGTTATTATACCATCTACGGTGAGGAGAGCCTGCAGGCAGACCACTTCAACACACGGCTGAGCTTTGGAGACACTGAAACACTCTGGGCCAGAACTGGATATCTGGGATTTGTCAGGAGGACAGAGCTGCTGGATGCAAGTGGAGGTCTGTACTATATTACAGATTGTAATTATTGTGAAAGTATTATTGCAAAATGGATTGTTCAGACTCTGAATTTGGATTTGATAAACCATATTCGCAGCCTTCACTTGCCCTGCCAACATTTTACTGGCTCCAGCACAACAAACTATACATTTGTATCAATTTAAATTATATTTTATCATTAAATTTGTCTAATTATTGACGTATAATTTTATTTTTCTAATCTATTATTACATTTTTTATGTTTTATTATACATTTGCATTCAAAAATTTGGGGTCAGCAAGTTTTTTTATGGTTTATTCAGCAAGGGTGTATGAAGTAATCAAAAGTTACAGTAAAAGCTTTTACACTGTCACAAAAGATTTCTGTTTCAAATAAGCCATTTTCTTTTGAAATTCCTATTCATAAATTAATCCACAAAAATATTAAGCAGCAACTGTTTTCAACATTGCTAATAAATATTTCTTGAGCAGCAGATTGTAATGCTTTCTGAAGGATCATGTGATATTGAAGTAATCGCTGACAATTTAGATTTGCCATGACAGGAATAAATTAATTAAATTATTTAAAAAAAAAAAATTTTTAAGCTATTTTTAGTGTAATAATATTTCACAATTAATAAAATAGCTTTTTTTTAATATCAAATAAAAGCAGCCTTGGTGATCATAAGAAACTTCTTTCAAAAACATAAAAAATTACTGACCCTAAACTTTGTAGAACAGTAGCGTACATTTTTTTTTACATATATAAATAAAAGAAATTCCATCAAATGTTCAGTTTTCCTAACAAAAAAATGCAATAACTGATGGATTTATAGTTTTTTTTTTTATTATACAGGAAAATATTCACAACCAAATGTTTAAGTTTGCAAGGGATAAAAATGCACATACATGTTCAGACAATGTAACGTATAGTACTGCTCCAACTGCTCCAAGAGACATTTTCTCATGCGCCTTTATTTTCCTCATCAGATCGCCACGATGCCCTGTTTGTGGTGGGTTCACTCGATGAAACACTGGAGTTGCGAGGTTTGCGTTATCATCCCATTGACATTGAGACCTCTGTGTCTCGGGCGCACCGCAGCATCGCTGAGAGGTGAGAACCTCAAGAACACTGACACTCCTGTCTGAACATATCAGTTTCTGATTACCACACTAAACAAGTTTTGTTGTTACTATACTTTATACTTATGTTTTTAAGTTCATGTCTCTGATTGGATCATATGCTTTATCTTACAGTGCTGTCTTTACATGGACCAACCTTCTGGTGGTTGTAGTGGAGCTCAGTGGATCTGAGCAGGAAGCTCTCGATTTGGTTCCCCTGGTCACTAATGTAGTCCTGAAAGAGCATCACCTCATAGTTGGTGTGGTGGTCATCGTGGACCCCGGCGTCATCCCTATCAACTCGCGGGGCGAGAAGCAGCGCATGCACCTGCGCGACTCCTTCCTGGCCGACCAGCTGGATCCCATCTACGTGGCGTACAACATGTGAGTGTGGACTAACGTGCTTAAAGCTCAACATGGCACCCAAAGAACCACTCACAACAAGCCGTTCCTCTGTGCCGTCAGCACGCAACATGGAGGAAGAAGCTGGCTAGTCCTCTTTCTGCCCCTGCGCTGAGTATTTTTAGTGTAATAATATTTCACAATTAATAAAATAGCTTTTTTTTAATATCAAATAAAAGCAGCCTTGGTGATCATAAGAAACTTCTTTCAAAAACATAAAAAATTACTGACCCTAAACTTTGTAGAACAGTAGCGTACATTTTTTTTTACATATATAAATAAAAGAAATTCCATCAAATGTTCAGTTTTCCTAACAAAAAAATGCAATAACTGATGGATTTATAGTTTTTTTTTTTATTATACAGGAAAATATTCACAACCAAATGTTTAAGTTTGCAAGGGATAAAAATGCACATACATGTTCAGACAATGTAACGTATAGTACTGCTCCAACTGCTCCAAGAGACATTTTCTCATGCGCCTTTATTTTCCTCATCAGATCGCCACGATGCCCTGTTTGTGGTGGGTTCACTCGATGAAACACTGGAGTTGCGAGGTTTGCGTTATCATCCCATTGACATTGAGACCTCTGTGTCTCGGGCGCACCGCAGCATCGCTGAGAGGTGAGAACCTCAAGAACACTGACACTCCTGTCTGAACATATCAGTTTCTGATTACCACACTAAACAAGTTTTGTTGTTACTATACTTTATACTTATGTTTTTAAGTTCATGTCTCTGATTGGATCATATGCTTTATCTTACAGTGCTGTCTTTACATGGACCAACCTTCTGGTGGTTGTAGTGGAGCTCAGTGGATCTGAGCAGGAAGCTCTCGATTTGGTTCCCCTGGTCACTAATGTAGTCCTGAAAGAGCATCACCTCATAGTTGGTGTGGTGGTCATCGTGGACCCCGGCGTCATCCCTATCAACTCACGGGGTGAGAAGCAACGCATGCACCTGCGCGACTCCTTCCTGGCCGACCAGCTGGATCCCATCTACGTGGCGTACAACATGTGAGTGTGGACTAACGTGCTTAAAGCTCAACATGGCACCCAAAGAACCACTCACAACAAGCCGTTCCTCTGTGCCGTCAGCACGCAACATGGAGGAAGAAGCTGGCTAGTCCTCTTTCTGCCCCTGCGCTGAGCCTTGTACATATTTTTATGTTCTTTTTAATGTGATTGTGGCCTGTTCGACCAATGGCGGTCACCCGGCTCAAGCCATCCAACCTTCTCTGGACATCCAGGAGGGTGGTGCTCTTCTTTTAGAACACATTTCTGCCCTTTAAAACAGGTGAAAGCACATCTTCGCCAGTTGCATTGACTTCGATATCCAACTTCTGGTGCCACTTCAGATTTGCCTCTTCCATAGAGCAGCGCTTGTGCTCTTGCAGTTAGACCCGAGGGACTAACACAAAGCTTTTCTGCGCACTTTATCTCCTCTCGTGGCCAGAGGAGTGTCCTTCGGTTTTCATTCTGGAAGTGCTAACTTAGTTTTATGGATCAACATTATCACCAGCAAAACAAACATATCTTCTTTTATTCAAAACTGCTAGTCATTTTAATGGTTTTAAAATGTGCCGCATTTTATTATTGCGTGAACAGGTTTTTTTTTTACTCACATTGCCAATTGTAACTGTAAGAACTGGAGTGAGGAGGGGTTTGTGGCATTGTCCTCACTCAAAGCACAGCAATTTTAACACAATACATTCGTAACTTGACATCTATATGCATTAAACATGTATATTGAGGGTGACAGAAACGTTTGGAGATGAAGACAGTTCCATGCCTTATGAAACTTGTTTTTTAAATGTGTTTCTGTCTTTATTTTGATTCGAGGTGACTGGAAAGGTGAAGAGATGGAAGGTGTTTGTATTGTAGTGTCTCACTGGTGTTACTGTATAAACAAATGGACCCCGTTATCTGGTCCTCCAAAAAACTTGACTGATCTTTCATATTTGATGGCAGTTCTTAGCAGCGGTGACTCAAGGTCATGATGCGGAAACAATAAAAATCTTTTTACACATTACAACCGTCACACAAAATGCATTGTTTTCATTGTTTCTCGTAAGCCCCGTTCACACTGACACACTGGGGTCGCCGAGTGGCAGACAGTGAACAACCCTTCAATGTTTTTTCAGTGTTTTGGATGTGTGTGTGTGTGTGAGAGAGAGAGTGCGCGTGCTAGAAAGCAAAAAGGGTGTTTTAACCGACATATGGAAAAAGAGAATGTGAGCTAAGAGAGGAAATATCTTTTCTATCTTAATAAAATTACAGTAACATTTATTAGCACCTAACATGTTTTTTTCAAAATGGCCTTAGATATCAAATTTGTATTTCTTCCTGCAGATTGTTTACATGTGAAATTCTGTGCAGCTCTTTTCTTTAACAATGCACACATTCTCATAACCTTTCTTTTTGTATTTGTAATTCAGTTCTTAATTGTCAAAATATTGAGTGTGTTGGTGCAAAATTCATAAAGTTTTATGTTAATTAAATTTATTGTTGTCATCACTGCATCTTTTACTGTCTTTATTACAGTAACTTTATGTAAGCAATGTGCAAATAACAAGCCTAAGAAGATTTAGTGCTCTTCCACATTGAAACAGCAATGAAAACAGTTCTAGTTCATTTATATTTAACCTATGTGCTGTGCTGAAAAATCTGTATCTACAATTTGTTTTAAGTTAATTGAAAGAAAATAAATAAAAATAATGAATCCAAGATTTCGTGATAATATAGGAACAGTAATGAGGGTTAGCAAAACTACATCAGTGCAAATACTGAATTTAATTTATTTGAGCTGTTTTTAGGTTCTGAAATGACCATTATGCAGCACATGCTTGTCATTCAAAGCAAGCTTACTGTAGGTATAAATACAGGGGCATATTAAGAAATTCTATTTATGGCCTCAAATAATCCACACACACGTTTTCAGGAATAATCCACTTTTATTTGCATGACATTTCATGAATCCAGGAATCATCAAATAAAATCATCAGGATACAAGCTGAAAGCTTCAGGCTAAATTCAGATTTGTCCACCAGAGGTCACTATACCCTCTGATTCTTACTCATCACTTTAGCTCTTATGTCAATACAATCATAACACAAGCACACTCTGCTGTATATTTGAATTAGGCCTACTGACTGTATATACAAAATATTATGTATTTGCAAAATCATATTTAATCTGAGGTGATATTCATTTCACGCTCAATCCAATAATAGAGGCTGTAGACTTTCAAATAAACATTTGGTCGGTTAGGTTTTCCACAAGAAGTGGCCTTCACCCGAATTCCAATCAAAAAGTAGCGCTCCTCAATTTTGATATAGCAGTTCAGCGGTCCACCAAGATTTGTCTGCATGTTATGGCATAAACATACATGCACAATATATTATTATATATAAATATATCAAATGATATAACAAATATTAATAGTTCAGATAAGTGGCTTAACTCACTTCAAAAATAAACTATTTTGTAAAAAAAAAACTGAAATCAACCATTTTAAATGCTACAAGTGAACTTTGGCAAGATGTACAGCAGGGTTCCTCAAATCTTGCCCTGGAGGGCCAATGTGCTGCAGAGTTTAGCTCCAACCCTGATCAAACTTACTTACCTGTGATTTTCTAATGATCCTGAAGACATTGATTAGCTTGCTCAGGTGTGTTTGATTCAGGTTAGAGCTAAACTCTGCAGGAAAGTGGATCTCGTGGGCCAGATTTGAGGATCCCTGATGTACAGTATTAAAAATGGATATTTAAATTTGATATACTATTCAAATGTTTGGGGTCTGTAGGATTTTGTTAATGTTTTTGAAAGGAATTGCGTAATATCAATACAATTTAAAACCAGCTTTCTATTTTAATATATTTTAAAATGTAATTTAATCTTATGCCTGCAAAGCTGAATTTTCAGCAGCCGCAGTCTTCAGTGTCACACGATCCTTCAGAAATCATGCTGATTTGGTGCTCAAGAAACATTCGAATTAATATCAAAATTGAAAACAGTTATGTTCATTATTTTATTTTTTGTGAAACTGTGATTTTTACAGTCTTCTTTGATTAATATAAAGGTAAAAGCAATAGAAAAGCATTTATTTGAAATGGTCATTGAAGACATTTACACAATTTTCTGACAAGATTTCGGTCACTTTCTTGCTGAATTAAAAAAATCTTACTGACACCAAAAATTTGAATGTAAAAATACGTGCAATTAAATCGTTAAAAAAATAATCTGAAAATCTCTTCTGTTCACTGATAATATGGTACTAGGATAATATCCTATGCATTTCCAATGTAGAGGTAGTTCAATGTCTTTAACTACTTTATAAAGTTCATAGAGTTAAAGCACTAAGAAGTGTATTAAAACATACCTCACATCCGTCAACGCCACCACCGAATTCACTAACACAAAGCATGTCTGCTGCCACAGTATAGTTCCAATACTCTGGCTTATTGCACAAGGACCGTGACATTAAATCCACTTTGGCCTCTTGCAGTACGCCAATATCACCTGATAAACGTAAAAATATAAAATATAATACAAACATCTTCAAGTCAGCTATTGTAAATAGCTGCAGTGTCAACTCACCAGCAGGTTGAGCGTTGTATCCTGTGATGTGACACGATTCATATCTATGATCGGCAGTGTTTTCATCAGGCACACAGATGGGGTGGACAAACTCATTAAACTCAAAAGGGGACGTCATTTCTAAAAGAGCTATATTGTACCGCAAAGTGACAGGATTGAATCGTTTGTGTTTAATCATTTTGGCGACTTCTGATTGCTGTGTGGATTTATCATTAACATCCAATCTATTGCTTCCTGCTCGGATCAAAAACTGGCTGTGGGAGGAAATGCAACATTATCAGAGGCAATACGCAGATAAATACTGGCTGTTTAGGATTAAAGTGTACATATTACCTTTGTTGCTGCTCATTTACACATGAAGCTGCTGTCATTATCCAGTATCGGTGGACGATAGCTCCACCGCAGACCTGAATGAACGGGGCAGATGAATTGGGCTGGTACTGTACAGACACCTGCCACGGCCAAAAGCTCACTTTGACCTTCTGGCCTCCAATCATCCGTTTATCTCGACGTGCAACCACTCTCTCAGGCCTGTGTCCGCACAGATAATCTAGGAGATTGGTAAAAACACAGTTAAGTTACCAAATTCGCTGAAAGTAGTGCACTGATCTCATTGTTTATAAAGTTAAAGTTAAAACTCACGCTCTTCGGACGGAGTACTGATCGCGGCAAAATAAAAAAGTACCCCCCACCCCAAAGCACACATAAAAATGAGAATTTTCATGCTAGGGCTCATTACGGAGACGGTGCTTGACTGCCAAATAACGGTCAAATTTTGAATTCTATGACGTATGTCATTAAGTTTTGTGAAGCATAATATCACCGATAATGTAGTTCAGTGCCGTCAGCCGTAACCCCTATGGCCATAACCCTAACCGAAAGCATTTTTTTCATAACCGGATTATAAAAAAAATAAAATAAAATAAAAAAACCGCTGCCTGTTTATAACAATTTACGAGCCAGTTCTTTTTAGTGAATCAAAAACGTACAACGATTACCAAATTAATATGAGCAAGTTCTTTTAACTGAATCACAAACATACAGGGCAAATGAAGTCCGATTCTTGAATGATTGTTTCTTATAAGACAGTTCTTTTATATTAATTATAAAATATTTAATATTGAAATAATTTGACTCACTTACTGAACCGCAAGTTATCGAGAGACTTAAACGACAATGATATGACATCATTTAAAGCTGCAGTCCGTAACTTTTTTTTTTTTTTAAATATCCAAAATCAATATTTGGGCAAATACCTAACCAGCCAGTGTTCAAAACTATCTCCTTACCTTTGCCCGATTCACAACGGTAAGCTTGAAATATTTTTTTCTAGTGATGGGACGATTGATACCGAGGCTCAGATGCGCAACAGCACTATTGTATCACACACTGTTTACAGCCCGTGATAATTAATACATTACAAAAACATTGTAAAAATTAAAAAATAAGATAAAAGAAAGTCATCCCACTCCTCCACGTCTACTTCTGTCATCGCTTGGATTACAGCTTCACACGCCTTCTTTTTGAACGTGATTTTCTCCAATGAGGGGGAGGAGGGGGCGGAACATTTGGCAAATTAAGCTGCAGCACTTATATTATTGCACTGGTTGGCTATTAACTGCGAGCAGACAGAGTGTCATTCAATGCATTGGAGAATAC
>NW_015540842.1:3155348-3155868 GCF_001515605.1 Sinocyclocheilus anshuiensis | reverse complement strand
CAACCATATTTAATAAAATAAGCCCAAAAAACCGCAACCCGCGACCTGGGATTTTTTCACGCAACTTTACAAAAAAAGAAGCCCAAAGTCGCGTATAATACGCGGACTTGGCAACTATGACACTGTGCCGATGCTTGTATGGCCTGGCATCAAAATGACAATACCACGTGATTGATGACGTTTGAAGCTTCGAACGTCATGCAGTATCGGATTCGGAAGGTCGGACAGCTGGTTTGAAAAAAATCGGCGCTTCGCATGATTCTCGTTTGACTTTACATTGACTTGGTTGTGTGTTATTTGGGATTCAGTAGAATAGTTTAGAATAACCTCGACAACAGACAGAAACTGAATGCACGTCACACCTCTATTGCATTTTATCATGTTCTCTCAGAGACCCCGAACAGCTCACCCAAAATATTTTTGCTACTACTCACATAAATTATTAATTATACAGGTGCATCTCAATAAATTAGAATGTCGTGGAAAAGTTCATTTATTTCAGTAATTCAACTCAAATTGA
>NW_015540842.1:3151446-3155260 GCF_001515605.1 Sinocyclocheilus anshuiensis | reverse complement strand
TTGGGCTGACATGTTTGACACACCCACCAAACAAGAGAAAACGCATCTCAAACCCCGTTGCACACCGTTTCCTGGAAACATGTCGTTCAAACCAGAAACCGTAGCAAAACGGTGCACACCGGTTTGATCTTGAACTTGCCCCAGATGTCGTTAATGCGTTAATGTTAAAAAGCTTCGAGTAATGAACCGTTTTTCGGCACAATTTGACGAAAGCCTCAAACGGTTCAGAAAGCCTCGGTTTCCCATCACTAATTTTTTTCTCATTTGAGTGAGTGGTACTGGTTGGTTTTCGCGAGCATGCCGCCGTGTCTCTGCGCCATTATGTACGTCTGTAAACATAAGAGTCCGGGGCCCGTTCTTCATACGTCGCTAACTCTGCTAGCTGGATTTGATTGTTGATGATTTGGAATGATCTTGGATTGTTTGGTTCTTCGAAGCTCATCCCGGAGTTGCTGTCATAGCAACAGGTCCATAAACTTAAACCTGCTCGGGAGCAGGCTTATTTCATGTAAACAGGATTAGATGCAACTTTGTAAGCAGAACTGATACTTGAAATCTGTCCCAGCCACTGCTACTTTATTAGAAGAGTACCCTCATCCAGGGACAGTAATTTACAATAATAATAATTAAAGTGGTGACAGCTATTATGGGAGTGGCTTGATGGAGCGCAGGAGATGCAGATAACATGATCTTGACCCCTAAGAAACTTTAATTAACGCTGTCACGTAACAAATCTGCTTAAAAGATTAAATTAAATGAATTGCTAATTACAACACTGAAATAAAAATGTAAAGCAAATACTAGAAATAATGAATATAAATAATAGGGAATCATGTAAAAAAAAGTAAAAACAGTGCACATTTCATTTATCTATTATTATTAAATTTATGTAGTTTTGTTCGCTTGGTTGTTTCCAGAAATTTGTCAAGTTTTTTCGTCAGGTGTCTTTTTTATTTATATGATGTCATTTCGTTGCTGTCTTGCCGCCAGCCAATCGCTGCATTGCTGATCGTGGTCTCGAGTATGGATACATCTGCCCTTTTTGGGGAACACTACGAGAACGCGCACAACTTAATCCAGATATTTTAATCAAATCCGCAAATTCGTTTGAAGAACCAAATTAGCCAGAGATTAGTTATCAAGATTACTAGATCTGGAATCTTTCAAATAATACCGAGTTGGGGGCGTGTCAATGAGAAACATGGCGGAATCGATGGATACAACGTTTGTAGTTGACCGTAAATTTTTGTTTAAATTGATAGTTTAGTTGTCCTATAAACTTAAATTGGTCATGTTCTTGTTACGCAGCTAGTTAATGAAATCCAAGTAAAAAACACACCTGATGCAAATTTTGCTCTTAATTTTCTATAAGCAGAGTTAACGGACCCTGATGTATTTTCTTGTAATTTATTAAAAGAAGGTACACCGCCATCTTGTGCCGACTAAACTGACTTGAACGCACCTGACGTCGTAATTACGACTTGTCAACTTGTAAGTACAAACGTCCCAGGAGAACTTGAACACAGCATAAGTTCTCATCTTGCCCACTGATCTACGTTCATCTTTATATAGATCAGTGAATTTGCCATTATGATGTCATCTAGTGACATTTAGCTACCAGTTTTATCTACTTTCAATTGAAAGCAGTTGGCAACACTGCTCAGATGCATTAAGCGAGGTACGAAGAACGGACCCCCGGTTAGTAGTAGGCTGTAGGCCTATAGCACGCGAGGATGCTGCAGGTGGCGGATTATTTATGGCCTTTTCTCACAGCAGCTGGAATAATTAAATTATTTTGATGGCGGATTGTAATTCAGAAAGGTCCATACAACAATAATCAGTGAAAAATGGAGATTCACCCGTAGTCACCCGCAGTCTACAGGTAATACACACCCCAGCTAACACACATGTAGTCACACAATGCTGATGTTGTTAACATTAACAATTTGAGAACAAAGTATATATATAATTTGCACGGTTTGATGTGATATGAGCTAAGCGATCGTTAGATTTAATCACAATTGGTAGCGCAATGTATTGTAATGCTTTTTTTTCTCAGTTGGGCAGAACAAAAGTGGCAGACATGTTACTTACTTGCTCAGATGAAATTTTCCAGTAAAAATTTTTTATTTGGGTCATACTTCCAAGACGTTGAATCTGTGATTCCGATTGGTCGAGAGCAGAGCGCTATTATCTTTGGTTAACCAAAGGGACCCCGTTAACGGTTTCAAGATAGTAAAATACTAACTTAAAAGTACTATTGTTTGTATGTACTATATGTCTGAACAGCATGCGTATGAGTTTTACACACAATTTTAAACATTCTCTAAAGTTACGCCATCGCAACGCAGTAATTTCCACAAATTTGTTTTATAGCACGTGAGTATAGTGGCCGAGAGAGCTCAACGCGCTGCAACTTCAGAAAACACATGGAAATAGAAAAAGCACCAGCAAATTAAGAAAACATCTTCATCAGTTTAAATTTAATCTGCATATAAAACATTATAAATGAGATATGTTTAATTTTAATTTTGTTTTTGACTGTTAAAACAAAAACATATTTGTTGTTTGTCTCAATAAATTGAGTTAATTTTAAAAATACAGTGGTTAAATGTAAACATTTTTTTCTATTGCTCTTTGTTTTAAAAAAGGTTATAAAAAAGGTCAATAATTATCGATACCGAACGATATGAAACATTATATCGTTGATACATTTTTTAGCTATATCGCCCAGCCCTAGTGTAAGCTATATCTCAATTTGCATGTATATTTGTTTTTTTCACCGGAGCACCACCTGAGTCTTTCTCCTCCCGTCCCAAGTTGAGGGGACAAATGGGTTGAAATTTGTATGTGTCGATTGCGTGAGAAGGATGCGTTTCATACAATATCTGGCAACTGGGCAACCTTGGAATTTGTTGACGTGACTATTCATATGATGGGTTTGGGCCATACAATTTACGGGAGTTTTACCGGAGGCGAATAGGGGTGGGAATCTTTAGTCAAACTGATTCACTCACGATCAGATCCAATTCCGATTCTGGGAGTCACGATCTGATTCCAAAACGATTCTTGATCTACTTTTTTCCCCCCTTACTAATTAATTAGTATACCGACTTGAGAATCTTAAAGGGGTCATATCATGCGATTTCAATTTTGCGCATTTTTTAGACGGACAAATATGACTGCTGCACTGGCGTCTCACAAGAGATGTATAGAAAGCCATGCAAAGTTAAAACAGTTTAAACTTTTAGAAAACAGGTCGCAAATGTGTGGAGGTTTATTCCTTTTCACTGCGTCTCATCTTTTTTTAAAGGCAATCTGTGTGATGGGCGATTCGGCTCTTTGTATTAAGCAATGCATAAATACGTGATGCTGTTTTGTTCATGATTCTTTATGCAATTTACGAAATTATATTTGATTTATATGAGTTCTTTTATACGTAATGCGCGTTTTTTTTATAGACAGTTAACTTACTTCCTTAAGTTGACAATTTAATGTGCTGCATTATTTTGCTCATTGCCTGTGGCCTCGGGAGACAAGCCAAAAGTTTAACCTATTTAATCTGCATATAAAACATTATAAATGAGATATGTTTAATTTTAATTTTGTTTTTGACTGTTAAAACAAAAACATATTTGTTGTTTGTCTCAATAAATTGAGTTAATTTTAAAAATACAGTGGTTAAATGTAAACATTTTTTTCTATTGCTCTATTTTCTATCTCTATTGCTCTTTGTTTTAAAAAAGGTTATAAAAAATGTCAATAATTATCGATACCGAACGATATGAAACATTATATCGTTGATACATTTTTT
>NW_015540842.1:3118147-3151264 GCF_001515605.1 Sinocyclocheilus anshuiensis | reverse complement strand
GAAGCAATGCAACACCCGCTGACTGCAATGATAGAGCTTGAAAGATCAAAGACAATTTTTAATATAACTCTTATATTAAATATGACTGGATTAGTCTGAAAGAAGAAAGTCATATACACCTAGGATTCCTTGGGGGGTGAGTAAAACGCAGCCTAATTTACATTTTTGGGTGAACTAACCCTTTAATATGTGCTCTAGGGATCCTCTTTTTTTGGCACAGGAGGCATGCAGGGGTGTCTTTCAGGCCCCATGAGGACCCGTTATGGCTCCGCTTTCCACAGCTCAGTCCACGAGATCTTTCGGTCCATTGCTTGTTCCCATCGAGACCATGCCCCTTGTTGTCGCATCCCCACCATCCTACTGATGCGCCTTTCCTCCACCCCTGCTCGGATTTCTTCTTGGACTAGTTGACGCCTGTCCTTTCCCCGGGCCTTATCATACCGAGGTTTCTGGTAACAGCCAAGCCCTGCGTGTCCTGAAGCCACTGTCCCCACCAGCATACCGCAGCCGTGCTTCAGCCTGGTCGACTGCCTCCTGGGCCCTCCACTTCCTACCCGTCCTCACCTCGATGCCAGCTGAGGACACTTTGATGTCATTTGATTCTCTGTATAGCAGTACTCTCTTGCTCGGGAAACCATAAACTCCTCCGATAGGCCACTGAAGGGGAGTTGTAGCTTGTTCTTCCTTCCGTATAGGGCTATGATGGTGATACTACACGGGAAACCCAACCACCTACGTGTCCGTATAGGGCTATGCTGGTGATACTACGTAGGAGACCCAACCACCTACGTAGAGAGTGGCTGATCTTCCTCTCGAAGCCCTCGACAGTGGTTAGGGGGACGTCGTAGACCAGCAATGGCCAGAGGAGTCGTGGCAGACTGCCATGCTGGTAAATCCAGGCTTTGAACTTTCCTGGCAGCCCTGACTTGTCCACTGCAGCAATCCAGGTGTGCAACTCCTTCCCAGTTTCATGGAGTGTGGCTGTGTCCCTAAGTGTGCTGTTGAAGACTTTTCCTAGGCTCTTAACTGGCTTCTCTGTGATTGATGGAATTTGTACTCCTCCGAGGGAGACACGGAACTTATCGGTTACGTTTCCCTTCCTCGCCACAAGGGATCGGGACTTGGCTGGCTTAAAGTCCATTCGGGCCCAACTGATGAGGCGTTTTGCAGCCTGGTACGGATGTCGTAGTTACCGTCAGATCGTCCATAAATGCTCTGATAGGGGGCTGTCGCACATCTGACCAGGTGAGTGGGCCTCTGCATTCCACCTCTGCTGACTTAACTAGCATATTCATAGCTAAAGCGAACAAGATCACTGAGATAGTACACCCTGTGATTATTTCTTTCTCCAGCCTATGAAATGCTGATGTTATTGTTCCAGAGGTGACTCTCAAATTAAAGCAGCTGTAATAGTTCAAAGTGAGGTCCCTGATTCTATCTGGAACATGATGTCGGATCAGTGAGGTTTCCACCAGCTTGTGCGGGATTGACCCATAAGCGTTGGCAAGGTCGAGCCACAGCACTGCCAGGTCCCCGTCATCTTCTCAAGCCTCCCGGATTAGCTGGGTGATTAGCTGGGTGATTAGCTGGGTGATAACTCCTGTGTGCTTCATACAGCCTGGCACTTTTGGGATCCCACCTTTCTGAACAGTGGTGTCAATGTATTAATTCTGCAGGAGAAACTCTGTCATATGTCGGGCAACAATACTGAAAAATATCTTCCCCTCCACGCTGAGGAGTGAGACGACCCTGAACTGCTCAATGTTACTTGAGTTCTCCTCCTTCGGAATCCAGACACCCTCTGCATGTCTCCACTGCTGTGCCACTTTTCCCCTCCTCCAGATGACTTTGATGATTTTCCATTGGCGCTGAAGGAGTTTGGGACACCTCTTGTAGACCGCGTAGGACACTCCACTTGGACCTGGTGCTGAGTTCGTCCTAGCTGCTTTGACAACCTCCTGACCCTCTCTCAAGGTTGGGTCCTTGAGGTTAAAATCCACACTGCGTTCTGGTGGGGTTATCAACGTGCTACACGTTCCAAGTTCCTGATCTCTTGTTCTATCGCTGTAATTGGTGCTGAGGTACTTATCAACCTCGTCTTGAGTGCAGGTGAGTCGACCGTTATGCTTCTGCCCGAGGAGTCTCCTGGTGAATCCGAAGGGATTTGCGACAAACTCTGCCCGTCTGCGAGCCCTCTCCTTGCCCCTCGTTCTGTGCCACTCAGCTCGACGGGTGGTAGTGAGCTTATTCCTTACGATGTTCCGGAGCTCAGCCAGGGCAGCTTTATCCTCCTCATTTGCCTGCTTAAACTGTCTTCTAAGCACACTGAGCTCCTGCCGCAACTGTCGGATCTTCTCCTGCCGATGATTTGGTCCTGAAGTACCACTAGATGGGCGCTGCTTCTTCAGGCCAAATCTCTCAGCAGCTATGTTGATAGTTATTGAGCACATTGTTTGCAGCCTCCGGTCAGCATCCCCTCTGGCTGTTACTTGAAGAATCTTGTCCACATCCTCATCAAACTAGTGCCACTCATTTTCCTTATTAGCGGCGGGCCGCTTAACCTGACGATGTTCTGAAAGCCTTGCTTGGAAACGATCTAGTGGTGCGTGGAGGGTCTGGGCACTGTGGGGTGACTCCGGGCCGGGCTCCTCCTGCGTCTCACCAGGTACTTGACCTGTGCGTTGCATCACTTGTGTACCAGACAAGCACTTCATTCTGGCCTGGTGGATCTTAAGGCCATGCAGGTTTTTGCAGACTTTACCGCATTTGCAAACTGCACTCGTAGTCTTATGTCCATGAGCTTGCGTCAGTAGCTGTGTATCCGTCCTGTTGAGGTGCTCATTCTCCCCCCCTCTCGGGCACCTCTGGGGGTATAGTCCCTTAGGGTTTCCCGTAGCTTATTAATGGGTGCCCCCTCACGGGTGCTGCAGCTTGGGAAGCTAACCCTCCCTGCCCGGTTGCTGTCTCTCCAGCTGTCACCACCCTCTTTGTGGTAGTCATCTGGTCTGTTCCCAGAAGTCACTGGTTGCTGCCAGACTAACCTAATTTGACATACACCTTCCAGGTGCCCCCTAGACACATCATCAGTGATGTTACCTGGGGTCATCTGGTGTTTCAGGTCTTTCAACATCATACACCCCCGCCCAGGCGACCCAGCCAGGGGTGATCAGTCCCCGACTTGTGTCTAGGTAGCTTGTGTAGTCCACGGATCGCCCCTTTTGATCCACAGCCATCTTGATGCCTTCTCTGCGACATCCATGATGTTCCCGATGGCTTTATTCTTGTGCAGTCCCCTGATTCCCAAGAGCTTGAGGGCCCTGCACAATGACTGGCCGTCAAACACTCGGCAGCCAACCTCAATGGGGAAGCAGCGGGTCTTCCATCCCCTGTTACGGCATTCACCTGCCAACTTCTCGTACTTGACCGTCTTCCGTTCAAATGCCTCTTCCATCCGGTCTTCCCAGGGCACAGTCAGTTCCAGTAGAACCACCTGCCTTAATGATTCCGAAAATAGGACCATGTCAGGCTTAAGTGTGGTCGTGGCGATGGTTTCTGGAAATCTGAGCTGCCTTCCCAGGTCAACCTTTATCTGTCAGTCTCGAGCTGTTGCTAGAAGTCCCCCCGCTGAGTTCCTGCTCCCTTGTGGTTTCTCTCCCACCTTAACAAATGTGATTGCGTGCTGTACTGGCTGCTGGTGCTTGCTGAGAGAGATTCCGGTGCTGATGGTTCCAGCAATTACCCTTAGCACCCTTAGCAAATTACTTCGACAAAATTCAAATTAACCATGTTTTTTTTTTTTTTTGCGTATTGATTAACATTTGTATAACCACAATTGTACAAATACCATGGTTAAACTATGATTAGTGTAGTAAATCCATGGTTAATTTGTGCATGCTTACCATGATTTAACTATTGTAACCATTTTTTATTTTTATTTATTTTTATATAGCCTAATAAATGTGTTTATTAATTCATTGTTTTTAATACCATAGGCTATGGTTAATTTTGGTAAGGTAAATTGTAAAAGTAAGTTAGCCAGTTTACATAACCTTTCACAGTTACAGTAATTGTGTATTTCATCAGATTATTTATGCTAATATATATATATATATAAATATTTACAAAAATGTGAGGGGTGTACTCACTTCTGTGAGATACTGTATATTTATAAAGGCTAAGGAATCGTATGATCAGGATGTTAAAATAAACAAAAATCTCACCTTTCAGTGCAAACATTAATAAAAATGTATCAGCCATTTTCGTCACTTTGCTGTGTAAACATTTCCGATGTGGTCTGCGCCTATTTGCTGTGCGTTTCTGTTTGTGTTGTATTTGCAGCGCGTTTCTGTTCTTGCATCACGTTTCTTTATTTGGATGTGTTGTGAGTATTTGCAGCGCATTTATTTATTTGGTTGTGTTGTGAGCATTTGCAGCATGTGTGTTGTCAAATTGATGATGTTTTCTTAATTTGCAGGTGTTTTTTTCTATTTGCATGTGTTTTTCATTTGCAGCGCAGTGAGCTCTCTCGGCCACCGTAAGTGAGTGAAAGTACAAAATAACCAATTAAAGATATTTTCAGTTATTACATTTGCAAACTGCAAATTGTGTTCAAAATGAACCTACATTTCAAAATAATAAGTTGAATTAGGGATAGTAAAGTTCTATTTCCAAAAGCACAAGCATAAAATGTTACAAAATGTGATAATTTTATATTCAGTTTGTGAAAATGAGAATATCAAATACAATTAGCAAAAATGTTAAATACAGTACATTTTATTGTTACACTTTATTACACTTTATTGTAATGACTGCACATAGCCCAGAGAGCTGTTCTGATCTCTGATGGGGGATGGCTCACATTAGCAGGCCCAAGCAGGCAGAGAAAAACAGGGCTGAGATTAATTTAAAAACTGGCAGATCTGTGACTGAGGCAGCAGATACAGATCTTGCTTGAGCTTCTCTCAGCCAGACGGTGTACCGGCTAGCACGAGTATATATGCCAGGTTTCTTTGGCAATGCACAATCCTCTCCATGACTTGTCACACCATAAAGGTAAAATCTCTCCATGTCGTTGCTGTAACACTGTAGAGGGCCTCCGCTGTCACCCTTGATTGAAAAGTATTCCAACAGATATTGTTAATCACTGTCTTTCACTGACCAGTTACTCTGAAATAATGAGACAACATTACCTGACACGTGTCAACTCCCCCTTTGTCAAATCCTGCACAGATCATGTTGTCATTAACATGGCCATCATACCAGCTACTTTGTTTGCAGATCCCAGTATCAATGAGATCAACTTCCGCTTCCTGAAGAGTGCTAAATAACATTCCTAAAAAAAAAAGTTGATTTTTGACATTTGATTAAAATGTTTCAGATTTTAAAAAAATTATATATATGTATTATATGTAATATAACAAAAAGTATAGTGTTTTAAAAATGATAAAATATGTTTAAATAAAAAATTCTATTTTTTTTCTTTAAATACTCTCTTTAAATATGATCATAAGAAATTATCTTAAATAATCCATAAATGTTAAAAATTCTAATTTTGTTAAAGGAAAAATATTGTTGTCATGTAAAATGTAAGTGTTCATGGCTTGCTTCTCAAAGAGGAAAGAGAGAACTTATTATATAAACCCACATACTTTTAACAGTTTAACTGCCAGAAAGATGTAAAAAAAAATAAAATCAGAACTCCTCTGATATATGAACCCTTTTCACAGACTGTGATGACGCATTTCCACAGTTTTTAACATTGTAAATTTTGCAGATTTTTTTTTTTCATTTTTAAAAAATTATTGTATAATTTATAACACTATACTTTGTGTTATATTATCTTACTATATTACAGAAAACTAATCAATGCTGATGCATGAGTGTTTCTAATACAATGACTGAGAGAGTGAGACCAATTTGACATTTCTATCTTCTGAGCAACATAATCTCTCAATGTTTTTTTTTTCCCTTTTGCTATTGGAGCAAATGGGAGCACAAAAAAATATATTTGAAGTTTGCCTAACGCAAATTGCGTTCATCATAAAAGTTTATCCAACAATGACGACTTCCACTTCTGCAAACTCCCGAAGGTGCCTATTACATATTCTGCTAAATAATAATCTGTTTATGATGCAGAGATTTTGCATTTTCGACTAGTGTTTTTTGACATTTAAATTAGGGCTGCACGATAAATCGCATGCGATATTTAACGCGCATGCGCGTTAAATATCGCATGCGATTTATCGTGCAGCCCTAATTTAAATACTAACCTTCGAACACTGAGCTGCCCCAACCAGTGATGTAACACGAACTGAAGCTTAGTTGTTTCTCATCCATTTCATTTTCCATTATGCACAGAGGCTGCACATGTTTTGTGAAATATAAAGGGTGATGCAGATGCAAAAGTGCCACATCGTTGTCATATTTCGATCGGCTGAAATTCTCATGCAGGATCACTTGCTGGACCGAACGATACTGGACACCCTTTCCATACTTCGATCGAGAATTCACTCCAGCCACTATTCGTAATTTATAGTTGTTATAGTTGTCTACATCCAATGCTAATCTAAAAAGAAATAAGGATATAATTAACTGAACTACTACTGCAAGTAAGTATATAATTTTAGTTCAACTACCAGCCCTTGTTTATTTAACTAAATGTGCACCTGTGAATGGTTCTTGGGCTCAGATGAAATATATCACCTATTTGCTTTAACACCCAACATTTAACATTGCTTAAAGTTATAATAGTAAGATGTGTATCTGCGCACAAATGCTGCATGGTATGAGGGAGGAGAAGCATAAAGTGTCTCACCTATTTCTGAAGCAGTGGGATGCGGTGACTACCCACCGATGGCTGATGATGGACCCACCGCAGATATGCCTTGACATCCGCTGTATGCTCACCTGCCAAGGCCATGCACCCTCCAATGCAGAAAGGCCTCCTGAAATACGAAGGTGCTTTGGAGGATCCAGTAAAGGTCGCTTTCCACAACTTTAAAAGTGCATTTGGTCAGTTGCACTGAACACTTTTCATTACTTTTTTATGTGACAACCACTGATGATTAGATTGTCTGTAAATAATATTAACCCATTTAAAACGCCAGTAACATTTATGACTAAACTAAACCGTTTATATGCATTTTTGATATGCGATATTTAAAAGGTCTAATGATGTATTAAGATGGTCCTCTCACAATGCATGTAAATGTTAGTGGGAAGACACAGATCCCTATTTTGAATAAGTAATGATTATAAGTAAAATTATCAAAATAGAGTAAAAATTCAATTTATTGTTACATTAAATAAAACATTTAAGAAATATTCTTATAAACATTTAAGAAAATATTTTCTTGCATATGATTTTTGTTTTCCCACAACTGTCTGATAGTAAATACATATTACATTATGATACTTTATTAATTGCTGGATTTTTTTTTTCTTTTAGTTTACCACTGATAACAGTTGTCTAAAGGAATAAAATATTTTTTACTAGAATTCTCTGAAACCTCACAAAAGGCATGTCATTTGTTTTATTGGGATTAATAATAATAATAATAATAATATTGTTAAAATGAAACTACCTGTAATCCCAGAAGATAACGAGCTAATGAAGACTAATTGTAGGGCTGTTATAAACATCATAAGTGTGAAAGCAATAAGAGGGAGATACAAAGCAGATAGAAACAATCGAATCTCCTTGGAACTGATTATTAGGTAATCTGAAAAGATTCTGAAAGTGACGTAAAATCGTTCTGTAATGTTTTAAAAGACCCGGACAAGGAGGAACGTGCAAATCAACATTTCAAATCTTTAGTTTATGCAGACAACAGCGTATTGTACAATACATAGGCCTATTTACAATTTCTATGACTTAAAGTTAGGCTATGTAAAGGACACTAGAAAGGAAGGTCATCCTTTAGAAACACCATTAAACAAATACACTGAGATAAATTTCATGCGAGTTTGTCCCTCATGACACCAAGCCAACAACCTGTTTGTTATTTTTATAGCGTTTTAAAGATATTTTCAAACTCTTAGTCAAACACAATGAAGGCTGTGTGATTGTTGCTTCAGACGTTTTGGGCAACATAACATCAAAATGGTAATTCCCGAACATTCCTGAAACACCTCATTCTCGAAGAAGGCTCTTTGAGTGAAATTCCAATAAACGAAAACTTAAATGAACTCTCTTATTGTGGAACTGGTGCTACCTATTGGCCGACACTCCCTTACATTTTGCTGGGGGTCATCAATTATGCAGGGTAACGGTGCACACTGAAGGAAGGTAGCAGCAACAATATGGCGACATCCGCAATTTCTAACGAATTTATTCGACATCTGCAGTCCAGTGACGATTTTTTGGATACCCGCTAACGTAATCATAGTAAGTATTGTGTTTATATATCGCACTCGCGATGTGTTTATTCCCAGCAATGGAAGCCGTTGCACTGTCAATGAATGTCGCAGAGAAGCCGCACGCTGAGGGAGTTTTAATGCTAGACCCTTCTCGCCAAATGCACATTCGCTTTTATATTCCGTTATAACTGTAATGACTGTAATGTAGTTCACTTTTTTGTTCAAATGAACCTATTGTGATTAGGCCCTTTCATTTCACCCTCTCAAATGACACTATTAAGCGGTCATAATAGGCTATGAGTTAAACACATCCTTGCAAGGCATTATGTGGTGTGTTATTTGTATTTGCATGATCAGTGACGTGATCCGTAGCCTGTAGCTTTGCTCCCTCATCTGAATAAAGGTCTTCTTGTCAGCATTTATCAAATGTCAAACTGAGCAAATGAGCAAAAATGCACATGTGGACAGGTTTGAAGTGATCCGTTGTAATTAAGACGTTCAAAAGGCAATACATGCTTGGCTGCTTATTGATTGTAGGGTGGACGCAGGTTGCACGGGTGTGGTATGCTACATTTTCTTGTTCATGTTCCTCGCGAGCAGAAACCTGGCACAACGTCGAGATATCTCGCTGTTCTCTAAAAGCGATAGACGTTTTGCTCAGAAATGCGGTTATATGACTAAAAAGATGTTGGCTGTGTGAGTATAAAAGGGTAAATACGACGAGAGAGCGAAAAAAACACTGCAGTAGCCTATTTTCCGTTTTTCCTCCGCGGCTTCGGACCGCTTTCGTGAAGGCGTCGGGCTGTTTAGAAACGTACGTTTTCGGACAAAATTGTTTTCTGACCCCGAGGAAAATGTGACAACGTTTTGGAAAACGCAAAGATGTTTGGAGAACGCAAAGAACCGTTGTGCTGATAAGGATTTCGTGACCAAACACTGATGAAATCAAGGTAGGCTAGGACCACTGCGCATCGAGTCAGATAACCATACTTGACGATGTTCTTGAAATAAGGTAGAGGTTTGTTTTAAGGAATTGTAATTTATGTCCGAATATACATCATGTATTGACATGTGTTTTGCATTTGAAGACGTTAGTGTGTCGTTTTGACAGTTCTGTGGCGCAAAGAAGCTCGAAAAGCACATGGATGAAAAGGAATTCATAATTGTATTCATAATGCTTCCCAAATTAACCTATGTCCTCTCATCTGTAAATAAGCCGTGTCCCTGTGCAGCCCAGCATAGTCCCTTCAGTTATTGAGATATTTAGGCCCACCCAACAGAAGCCCACCTAGTTCATTTGATACGAAATCCCTTACAACCTTTTTAATAACCCCCTGAGAAACAATATGCTTCCATATACTTAAGCTTATGGAAGGTGCACTGTAAAAATGTAATTCCTGGCAGCGGTATGCCATGAGATTTCATAACTGTCTTTAGTAATACTACATACTACTGTTTAACCAATTTGAATGTGATTGTTCACAAAATGCTAAATATTATTACAACTAATAAAATCTTGTGAGGGCAACTATTTGTGTGTGTGTGTGTGTGTGTGTGTGTGTGTGGGTGTGTTTCATAATAGAGAATATGTTAATCAATTTTAATGAAATGTATTTAAGTAACAAGATGTGCTTTTTTAAACAAATAACTAACAATTAATTAACATGACAACACAATTAACAGCATATGGCAAAATAATAATCCTTTAACCATAAATGCATAATTTGTTCATATTGCATTGCATGCTGGAAATTCTCGAAACCTTAAATCAGAAGCATTTTCTAGAAAGTAAATGTGTATTCAGACAACTCTGTTAGGCTTAGTGGGTCAAAATGTGCAGAAATATTGTTGCTCTTGCATTTATTAATTTATTTTATTTTATTTTTAAATGTAGATTTAAAGTCATTCTAATTTCCTACTGTATATGATTCAAAAAAACCCTTATAAGTCCCTTTTTACAGTGTGGTGCTGATTGGACAGCTCCCGTAAGGCAAGTTCCTCTTTGCTTGTGTTGTTTTGACCACACAGCTTTACACAGTTTTACTAATACGCAGTGTTGGGGAGTAACTGGTTACATGTAACGGAATTACGTAATTTAATTACAAAATAAATGTAACTGTAATCTGTTACAGTTACTAAGAAAAAATGGGTAATTAAATTACAGTTACTTATGAAAATGTTAAAGATTACAAAGGGGGTTACATCTGAATATTTTCACACACATACAGATTTGATTTATTTCTTTCCCAAATTGCATCGACTGCTTTAAAATATGAGACACCAATGTTTCAGGAGTTTAGGACACAGAATAGGACACATGCTTATTCAATAACTGTTTTCTTTCCTGTTTGGGTTTATGTATATGCTTTATTTTTTTTTTTTAAAGATTAACAGTTTTTTTTTTCCCCAAAGCATTGCTAGATGCCAGTGTTACTTGTCATGGCTATGCAAATATTTTGATTTCAAAAAGCTAGTATTAAACTATATCTTATGATCATAAATCTGTATTTAACCGCAGAATGATCTCAAAGTAAACATAGCTGCTAAAGTCTGATTTTGTGGTGGCTGTGCTTTAAATTAAATAATTATTATCTTAATTCAAGTGAAGAAGGATTTTGAAAGTCTGATACTAACTAGTGTTGAGTCCTACTGTAAAGTTAACCGTGACTGCTTTAAATGTTTGAAAAAAAACAAAACAATTATTTTAAAACATTTGTTAAAAATTTTGAAAAGTAATCAAAAAGTATTCAAATGTAATCAGTTACATTACTTTAATAAAGTAATTGAAATAGTTACACTACTATTACATTTTAAATAGGGTAACTTGTAATCTGTAACCTATTACATTTCCAAAGTAACCTTCCCAACACTGCTAATAAGACATTGAACATTTTAGTATGATAACTTCTTTTGTTTACCTGTTTCATTGCTAAGGGAAAAAAAATAAACTTAAACCAACCTAAACTGGTTTACAGGTCTTTGCTGGTTTAAGCTGGTCTCCTAGTCTGACCAAGTAAGTGCCCAAAACCCTTTATAGACCTGCCAAGAGACCTGCTAAGACTGACAAACCAGCTAAGGCTGTTTTAAGCTGTTTTTTTTCCAGCAGGTATTGAAGTGATATCAGATTCATACCCATGGGACTTCTGCCACCAATGGTGTCTGTTATGTGCCAACGTTTGTCGCATTCCTTGATATTTTGTTCATGTTTCTTATTTGCTTGAAGGTAAATAGGGTATATTTACTTCAAAGGCAAGATGAAAATGCAAATGCCATTTCTGAAACAAAACTGGAATTGGATGGAGAGAAAAGCTAAAAGTCAGCTACAGTAAGTAGCTCTGTAATATCAGGATATGGCTTGGTTAAGTGTCTGGCCCATAAGTGCACACAAGCTTTTAGATGATGTGGTTCACCAGGCCTCCCTTCACCCACCCCATTTCCCATTCTGCAGCCTTAGGGACATAACGCATGTCCCAAATCGGCCTCTTAGTGGAGGTTTTGTTCATGAGGACGATAGGTTCAAATCTGCTTGTGCTATCGTGAGGTAGGCCTATCTTCTAATCCAGTCTACATCCTTTCAGCTCCCAGCACCCTTTCATCTAAAATAGAAACATCCATCATAATGACCCAAAAGAACCATACCATGAGAAGTTACACAAGCACAAATCAGGAAAAAAAAGTCCAATGAATCACTTATCACAAAGACAATTAATATTATTGCAAGTGTAATCCAAAGACAAACATTAAGTATCACCTTTATCTGCTCATAATGGAGGGTGCTTTTCATTTTTCATGAAGTGGATGACTCATCCAGGATCTAGTGCCAGTCTCTCTTTAACATGCTCTCAATTTAGCAACCGATTGTTTTGATATGTAAGGTCATATTTTTAGATGCAAGGCTTAGCATTTTACTTTCCTGTGCTTAACATATCAGTTTGTGTGAGCGGATGATGTAACAAGGTAGTATTGTTCAGTAAGACTATCTTTCCACAAGCTAGAATTAAATCTAAATGATTAATTTGATAATTTGCTACGTGTACTACGTTAGGCTAACTGAGACTTGTCATTTGCACTTACATATTGTTGCTCTTTTGTTAGTTTTTGATTGCTTCTATTGTCCTCATTTGTAAGTCGCTTTGGATAAAAGCATCTGCTAAATGTAAATGTAAAGTACATTTTGTTGTTTTGCTTCTTTTTTAATTGTGACAAGGTTGTGTGGGCTCTCTTGGCTTAGATTTTAAGTATTGATAATGTGATACAAGATAGTAGTAGCTGGTAAAAATAGTAACCTAATTGATGACTAATGATTATATGCATGAATGAATAGTTATTGTAATGTTGTAGATTAGAAAGTCTTGCATTTACAGTTTTTCTAATTAAGCTCATTTATAGATTTTATTCAAAACTTGAAATCACTTGATTTTCTGATACAAATGACTTCTGTCTGGTGATGTATACTGGATTTTTCCAATCATTTAGTCAGCGTAAATCCTTTTCTTGCAGTCAACTGATCTGTCACTACTTCTATTTCATCTCAACTTTAAGTCCTGAAATTTTAGATTTCTCCATTTGCCAACCTTCATTAAAGATCAGCAAAGTATATACAAATATTGATAATAGTATTAGTAATAAATATTATCACCCCAAATGTTACAGCTTTACATTGAGTTTTGCAGTAATAATAATGTAACAGTAATTCAGGTTGACTTAAGAAGAGGTTGATATCACACATCACAGTTTCCGTGTCCAAGTGCTCTGTTAAATCCCAAAAGCAAACAACAAACAGTGCTAATATACACTAACAGTGTGCTGTCATACTACTACCTAAAAATGATGATCCTAACCTTTATCTCAATACTGAAATTTCAGTTGGCCACAGTGATTCATCTTTAATGAATCAGTAAAATATTGGTGTCCGGGACACTGTGAGCACAGAGACTGCAGTCAAAGTCCCTTTCAGGGAAAGTCTGTTCACTCGGCGGCCATATTTACAGAGCCTCTGGGAAGCGATTTCAGGCGTCCAAAACCAACTCCTACCTTCTTGAATGGGGAAAGCCTGAAATCTCAAAAACTGCGTGCCACACTTAAATCAGCAATAAAATCTGGACATAAACTGTCTCATATTTGTTGTTTTTTTATTCTCAAATAGTGTTAAAAAAGCTTTCAAGCTGAACCTGCCAGTGCAAATATTCAATGACTTTACCAATTGGCTCTTGCATTTAGAAGACTGGGCTTATTCCACCATTGTGCGCTTTGCACTTTCTCCCATTCATAAGCAATGTGAGTGCACTGTCTTTGTATCTAAAGTCTTTGCTTTAGTGTACATTGTGAGTTTTTGTAAGCTTAGGTTAAAGGGATAGTTCTGCCAAAAAAATTTGTATATTTGTCATTTTGTACATTTTTCATGTCAGTCATGGAAGTCAATGGGGGCCAGCAACTATTTGGTTACCCACATTCTTCAAGATAGTGGAGGCTTGGACTAGTGTTAATTTTGTCAGCTATTTTAAATTTTAGTCTTAGTCCCTTGTTAAATGTCCTTGTTAGTGTCACGGTGTGGTGCGGGAGAGAAGCATGAATACGAAGAAGATAACAATAAACTGTCTTTAATAATCCACATACGGGTAATCCATAGCAGGGAAACAGCATACACACACACCAGGGTAATACAGACGTAAGACCGGACAAAGAAACACTGAAGTGAATACAACTTATATAGGGAGGATAATTGACGAGACACACCTGAACATGACACAATCAGACATAGACAGAAACTAGGTCACAGGCCACATGGGGAGTGAAAACACAACACACAGTCCTGGGGTGACAGTCCCCGCACCCCCCGCCCCCCCGGAAGGCGCGACCTACGGTGGCGGAGCAGGTGGAGGAGGAGCCGAGGCAGAGACGGAGAGCCGATGAGCCAGGGTGACACCGAGGATCCGGAGGGCCAAGGATCACTCCTCCAGCAGATGGTGCCGGTGACCGAGGCGGGGATCTGGAAGGCCGCGGTAGAGCCGGAGCGACAGAGGGCCGCTGTGGAGCCGGAGGGAAGGAGGAGCCTGACAGAGCCAGAGGGACGAGGCGCAGCCGGAGGAGTGGAGTCCCGAGGCGGCAGATGGTCGACGACCGACCAAGGCGGAGCCGGAGGGACGATGGAGCCCGGCGGAGCTGGTGGACTGATGGGCCACGGTGGAGACGAGGGAGCTAGGAGCCATGGTGGAGCCGCTGGGTCGACGGGCCGAGGCGGAGTCAGGGACTCGGAGGAAGAGATGAGGGATCCTCCAGCCACAACGCTGATGGAGACTGTCAGACCCGTGGCGATCCCATCGCACAGATGGTGGGCTGAGGGTGAGCAGAGGGGCTGCCAGGAAGCAGCGTTGGCAGAGCTGATGCAGGGATGACAGGAGGAGGCAGGAGAGGGAGGGTGGGAATTTGTCAGTGTCCATGCTTTCTGGGAAGGTGTGTGCTGTACACACCCAATCGCCACTCCCAATAGCGGGAGTGCGGCGGACAGGGAAACGACCTCCGTGGTCAAGACGGTACAGACAGAAGATGGCGGGAGAAGACAAGACATGTCCACATATAAATCCATATCAAAGTTTATTAAATCCCCAGAGTCCTTCTGTAGCCCACCCTCAGCGGTGGTTCAGTGGGCGTGGCTCTTCACCCAGCCTTCGCGCTCCTTTGTTTCATCCACCGGCGCATGCTCAGTTGCCGGCTCTCGCACCTGGTCAGAAGTCATATGAGGCTCTGGCTCCGGGGCGATCCTCAGCTCTGTCGCTGTCTTTGGCGATGGCTCGTTGGTCGCGGTGGGCTCTGGCTGTCCGTCTGCGGTGGGCTCAGTCTTTGGCTCCGCGCAGTGGGGTGATGGTGGGCTGGGCTCTGGGTCTGAAGTGGGACTGGTGTCGTCGTCCGCGATGCCTACAGTCAGCGGTGATCCACAGGACACTAGCACCCACTCCACAAAGGCGGCGAAATTCCCCCGAGGACCATCTCCGGACAACCTCCGCTCTGCACTCGTCATTCAGGCTGGTCTTGTAGAAAATGCAGAGGCAGTAGTCCGGGTAGTGGGTATGGTTGGCGATTTCCAGGAATAGTCTCGTATGATCCCCGAGGGAAAGGTACTAAACGTACTTAAGTATTGAAAGTAAAAGTACAAGTTAACATAAAACGTTGAATACTGATATTTGAAATGAATGATTTAAAACATGAAAAAAAAAATAGTCGAAATGTGAAATTAAAATCGCCAGTAGGTGGCAGCAAGTGACTGTTAATGAGTGAGATATGTCGTAAAAACTATATAATTATCTCGTTAAAACGACATCTTTTCTCGTAATAACGAGATGTTTTCTCTTTAAAACGACATATTTTCTCGTAATAACGAGATATGTCGTAAAAACGATATAATTATCTCGTTTAAACGACATCTTTTCTCGTTAAAACGACATATATATTTCTCGTAATACCGACATATTATGTCATAAAAACGATATGTTTTCCCGTTATTATAGATATATGGTAGGCTATATCACGAATTAAATAAACACAAATTTGTTTTCGATTGTTTTATTTAAGTAGACCTTTAGACATAACAAGGTGCGCCAGAAAGCGCTCCCTGTTATTTTACAAAAGCAATTTGTAACGTTTTGTTGTTATTGTGGAAGTATAGAAAATAAAGCAGACATTTCTTTCCTCTGTTATCACAATGTAGCCTAAGGGATCGCGCCGGTGCCGCCGAACTGAGAAGAGCACTGTTGTGCTTTATATGAGATGTATATTTGCAAGAAATATAGCCTATACAACAGCCAGACAGTTTGAAGAAACTTTGTGACTAATTTGCAGAGCGGTACATGAGATGAACTCTTATTCTGTGTGATGGGATAGGCAGTAAAGACAGGCTGAGAGAAAAAGTGGAGTTTTTAGGGCCGCCCACGCACAAATAGCAAGCTCATTTTTTAACCCACGAACAAAAAATACGACAAATCTAGCTTACTTTTCGTTTGCGAGTCACTTAGCTCGCTCACACATAGCCTACCATATATCTATAATAACGGGAAAACATAGTTTTTAATGACATAATATGTCCTTATTACGAGAAAAGATGTCGTTTTAACGAGAAAACATCTCGTTATTACAACATAATTGAGTGGGAAAAAAATATGTGTGTGGGAGCAATGCGTCACCGTATAAAGGAGTCATGGGTCTGAGTGCAGTTATTGGATAGCACTATATTGTAGACAGATTGGAGATTAATCCTAATAAACATGCCGCTACAATTAAAACATTACATTAAAATACATTTAAAACAGTGTATTTCAATAATTTCAGCAGCGTGCAGATCCTCGTTTATGTCAGACTGTGGCGACAGCAGCGCGGACAGTCGCTTAGCTCGCTCACATATAGCCTACCGTATATCTATAATGGAAAAACATATAATTTTTATGACATAATATGTCGTCCGTAATTACAAGAAAAAATATGTAATTTTAACGAAAAAAGATGTCGTTTTAACGAGATAATTATATAGTTTTTACGACATCTCGTTATTACAAGAAAATATGTCGTTTTAACAAGAAAACATCTCATATTACGAGAAAAGGTGTCGTTTTAACAAGAAAACATCTCGTTATTATGAGAAAATATGTTGTCTCAAAATAATGATCTTTTTAGCAACTTAATATGACCCCTTTAAAATAGTGTATTTCAATAATTTCAGCAGCGTGCAGATCCTCGTTTATGTCAGACTGTGGCGACAGCAGCGCGGACAGTCGCTTAACTTGCTCACATATAGCCTACCATATATCTATAATAACGGGAAAACATATCGTTTTTATGTCATATGTCATTATTACGAGAAAAAAATATGTAGTTTTAACCAGAAAAGATGTTGTTTTAACGAGATAATTATGATAATTATTAAAAAGCTGATGAATTCAATAAGTAAACACCATTGCTCAAAGACGCAAAACAGTGCTGTGATTGCAAGTCTAATGGATTTTTGCACTGCCCCATTCTTCAATAACAGCCTGTTTGCACCTATTTGTTTTGTCTTTTGTCTTTCTGAATATTCCGGGATTGTTCTGGATATGCAGAATGGAAGGTAGTACACACCCAGCACAATGTTTGATGCACTATCATACATTTTCCGTTTTAGTTTGTCAGTAACTGGTGTTTGGAAATAACATTATCTGTCATGTTTAATCCTTATGGATGGGCCAAGTTTCTAAACACCAAATAGGCGTTGTTGATGTGTAAAAGTGGGCGGTCATATGCTAATGCTGTAGGTGTGCAATATTGACAAAAAATGATACTTCAATGATAATTAGACAGTGCTTTGTGTGACTGGTTTCAGCCTGTCCTGAACAGATGATTCCCAAAACTTTTCATATTCTTCATATTGTGTGCAGTGGTTAGTTCACAGCAGTGACAGAATAAACTTTTTCATTAAGGGCGGTATTTCCTACCTTAAATAGATTTCCTGGGGTGTTTTTACCTTTGTAAGAGCAATTTTGTTTGGAACTATTTTCGTTGGCAAAATTGAGCAAAAACAGGCAATATTGCGTCTAAAATGTAAGTCACTTATTGCTAACTTTATTGAACTTGTATAAAATTATTATAAAATTTGTTATGCTGATATCTGCAGAAAAACTGTACTCGTGTGATATATTGTTAACTATATTAAATTATATAAATATAAAAAGCATACAGAAGCATTTTGCCATATACAATTTAGACTGCCTTGAATTTTGAGTTTTAATAGAATAATAAATCACGTGCGTGCACTCTCTGTGTGTGATTTGGTGATATACTTGATAACGTCAGATCGAACATCATTACAACAACACTTACCATATTATCGCAGAAGATATACTGTATATCGCACACCCAGACTTGACTTGAGTGAAAAAAACGAATCATCCGCGGTTGTGCGTGCACTTGTTTGCACATGAGCAATGGTGTTTTTTAAGAGTCTAACTTGCAGACCCCAGACCACTGATTCGTCAAACCTGCTTTCCTGCAGTCCATGTTCTTCTGACTTCTGACTATTTTGTAGTAAGTAACGAATATGCTTTGGGGAAATGTATCGGAGTAAAAGTATACATTTTAATTAGGAAATGTAGTGGAGTAAAAGTAAAAGTTGGCTGAAATATACAAGTACAGATACTCCCAAAAACTACTTAAGTACTGTAACAAAGTATTATTACTTCGTTACATTACACCACTGGGTTTTAGTCAAATTTTCGTCATGCTGTATAATGGTTTAACTGATCAAAATTATTTTAGCTCAAAATTATAATCTTAATGATTGTTGTCATTTGAGAAATTTACTTTTGCATTTCAGGTATTGCACTTTCTCCAGTAAGCACAAATCAATAGAATGTGGACTCATATGGTGTATTTTACCTCATCTAGTGTACTGCTTTATTATAGGCTTTTTATTATATAAATTAATACCAAATACTGCAATGCAATCTCTCTGTCTACACTATGAAAACTGCTAAAACAAACGAAAAATATTATAACAGTGTAATTGCACTAATTCCAAATGGCAATAGCCTATTTCTCTATTAAAACAACAGCGGTTGAGTAAGTGCATTCATTCAGTAACCACAATCGCAAACAATACAGTCGAGATCTCTTGACAGAACACAGACCGGCTGAATGAGACTTTCATTTAGATCGCTAAACTCCAGCTTGTTTGTCGGTCTTTTCAGGTCATACAGGCGTACGCATGTTTGCCAGATTGCTTAAAATAAGCAAAACATCGGGCAGAAAATGTATGCTTGTAACAGCGAAGCTCTTGATATCTGGCAACCGCACTCATGAAAGCTTGCGTAGTAGAGGCGTGTAGAGTAGTCTGCAATAACATTTTGTCTCCTTTTTGACGAAAATAAAAAGAGGTTTTTGATAAAGTTTTTGTCTTTTTTGAATACATTTTAATCTCGTCTTATTTCGTCGCCGAAATTGCATGTAGATATAGTCTTAGTTATCGTTTATTGACCTTATTGTCACCTCGTCTTCGTCTCGTCATGGGAAAAAAGCTCGTCAACGAACATTTTTCGTCATAGTCTTCGTTAACAAAATTAACACTAGCTTGGACCCAGAAACAGTATTTATTATAATATAATTCTTTATTATATCTTGCAGATATATTATGCTACATGCAGATGAATGTGTAGTACAGGAATTTAATATAATATTGATATGAGCTCAAACAGCACACTATCACAACACCAAGGTCATGAGTTTGATTCCCAGGGAATGCATGAACTGATACGGAATTAACATTTTGAATGCGAAATTAGAAAAGAATTTCTTGATCTGGTAAGCTCTAATCTCATTGGCTGACTTTTGGCAGTAAGAGTGCACCCATGTTTGTGTCAGTTGCTTTACAAGTATGCGTTTATGGGCCAGAACAAGTTGCAGTGTGGACAAGACTACTGTATGATTCTGAGCCCAGTTGTCCAATAATGTCCCTTTCTCTTCCCGATATAGAACTGGCTGCCGTGGAGGGTACATAACAGGAGAAGAAGTTGCTGCAGGATGAAAACATGGCTGCACCCCTTCTTGCACCGCCAGGACCTGACAGCTTCAAATACTTTACCAGGGAATCTCTGTGTGAAATTGAGAAGCGCATTGCTGAGGAGAAAGCCAAGCCGCCACCTAAACCAGACAGCAGCTACCGCGACGATGACGACGAGAACAAGCCCAAGCCTAACGGTGACCTGGAGGTGGGCAAGAGTCTGCCCTTCATCTATGGGGACATCCCTCCTGGAATGGTGGCAACACCATTGGAGGATCTCGATCACTTCTACATGAATAAGAAAGTGAGTGTGTCATCATGTCTGTTCATAAGTCCTGAAAAGCTGGCCTTCACACGTTATCTTCTAAGCAGTGCACTATGGATCGTTATAGAAGTGGAGAAAATTATGTGTTTTTCCCCAACTTTTCCAGGTCATTTATTGTTATTCTCTTATATGCGAAACCTCAGGTGGTGACATGCAGCTGTCGGATTTACTTGGTAAACATGACAATGTGAATAACATCCTTCAGTAATCCACTATAGTGCAGAAGAATTTGTTTGTGGCTTATGTATGTTGTAGATTGTGTATGAGATGATGCTTAAAAAAGGTTTGTAGAGGAGGTCTGCAGTGGTCTGCTGAAGCTTTACAGTTCCATCTGACAGACTCGTTTTAATTGTTCCAGTAATAATCCTTTAGAAATGAACAGCCAAAAGAAACGCTCCAGTGCATTTAAAGGAACCGTGCAGCATATTAGAACAGCTCTCTGAGTAGAGGGACAAGCAGTGTTGGGGAGTAACTAGTTACATGTAACGGCGTTATGTAATTTAATTACAAAATAAAAGTAACTGTAATCAGTTACAGTTACTAAGAAAAAATGTGTAATTAAATTACAGTTACTTATGAAAATGTTAACGATTACAAAGGGGGTTACATTTGAATATTTACACACATCCACATACAGACTTAATTGATTTCTTTCCCAAATTGCACTGATTACTCTGAGACATACGGCCCTATAATTTCCGCGATGCGGAAAACACAGACTGGTTCGTAGAATCCAGTCATAAAAACGGAATTCCTAGCCTAACGCGACGGTATATGCCACATTTTGGACGAATAAATCGAAAGTAGGTCAGTACACTTGAATCAAAACGCAATATGGACTAGTGTCTGTGAATATTAAACCGCAAAAAGACAATATATGAATCCTGCACATCTGCGTGTCTGTGGAAATCAGGCCATCGGGAGAACCGGGACTGTTCCCGGTGGCTTGGCAGCAAATTTGGCCCGCTATTTTAATATTATTATTATATAGTTGCCTGCCGAATGTACTAAAGCGATTATTTCCGAATTCGCTATTCGATAATTAAATCTCTAATAAATCATGAATCGGTTAGTTACTTTAATAAAGTAATTGAAAAAGTTACACTACTATTACATTTTAAATAGGGTAACTTGTAATCTGTAACCTCTTACATTTCCAAAGTAACCTTCCCAACACTGAGGACAAGGATAGTTAAGGCTATTTAAAGATCTATAATGTTGTTGTGTGAGGTTTTGGTGAAATCAGTATTTGGTAGTCTTTAGTGTTGCTATGTGTACGTGAAGATAGAAAAAATATGAGAACAAAAGCGAGAACTACTTCTCTACAATATATTCCACATCTAACCAAAATGTAGACTCCCCTTCAAAAGTTTGGGTTCGGTAAGATTTTTTTAAGCGATTTCATTGTAAAAGAAGTCCATTATGCTGACCAAAACTGCATTTATTTGATCAAAAATACAGTAAAATTTTAATATTTTGAAATTTGATTACAATTTAAAACAAATTCTGTTATAATTCTGTTTTGTTTTAATTAATTGTGTTTTAATATAATTTAAAATGTAATTTATTCCTGTGATGGCAAAGCTGAATTTTAAGCAGCAATTACTCCAGGTTTCAGTGTCACATGATCCTGTTTAATATGCTGATTTAGTACTAAAAAAAAAACATTTTCATCGTTAAAAAACAGTTTTGTTGTTGTTGTTGTTGTTGTTGTTGAATAGAAACTTCAAATGTTTCAAATATTATGTAACATTATAAATGTTTTTACTGTCACTTAAAATAATTGTTTTATTCAGCAAAAGTATTTAAATGTTTAAACATTAGTGTAGATCCATGTTATGGACAGAATTTGCTGGGTCCAGTCAGAGCTCACAATTAATGGTTAATCTATTGCATTTTGCCTAATATTATAACATCATGCTGTGTGTTTATTAGTATTTCTGAACTGTATGCCGACCTCTGACTATTTTGATTTCCAAGAACTGGCTTTTATCATTTATGAGTGAAGCCTCCAAGCTAAAAGTATGAGACCACATTAAAAATCTGGAGCTCAAAATTTAAACCTGGAAACGTTTTAGGTGTTTGAAATTTAAAACAAGTAGTAATTGTCATGATGTAACATGCATATGAATTTTTTTTAACTCTAAACCTCCACTGAAGCTCAAGACGATCTTTGGATCATTCACAAATCGTGCTAAAGGTTCTACACAGTCTTGTGGAGTAAAAACCAAATACCACAGCATTTTATAATTGCACATTTTTCAACCTTTCATTTAAAATACTGTGCAGTTAGTATGTGGTGAAAAATGCTGTGAATATAATAAAAGTGCAGCATTTTGTGCTCTTAAGACTTTTTAATGAATGCACAGTTTCTTGATATGTTACCAGTCATAAAACAGTGGCTTGTTTTTTATGTTAAAAATAAGCAATATCAGATGCAAGCTATTCCTCAAACAGATTTTCAGGAGTGAGTTGTTGTTATGAGATGTAGCCTACGGGTGGAAGATGAGGTCATCTTTTCTGTCTGAGTCGTAATGGAGCCCAGCAGGCTCAGATCTGCGTTCCTGTTTGGCTCAGCGCTAAATGCAGTGGTGAGACTTTAGCCGTGTCTGCCACACTGGACTTCACTAAATAATGCACAGACTCGTTTGTGTGTTAATGTGTGCATGTGTTGAAGCGTTTCCCTGCCTCCCTCTCTTGCTCGCTCCCTCCGTCTCATTCCTCTGCCTCCCTCTCATGCAGCACACACTGTCTGTTATGTAACCGCCTGCTCCATGAAAACCTCATGGAGGAGCGTTTGTGAAAGTGGTGTTAAGGAACGTAATTGTGTTCTGAACCGAATTCATTTTTATTGTAAACATCGCTCACATTAGACCGTATATTAGAATTTTTAAATATTTAGATGCATCACGTTTATATGCACATGCCATATTGTACGTAATGTCGAACTATCCTGCAGTCTCGAGGATTTAATGGCTCTTTGATTGTAAGCTTTGCTAGCATTGGGATCAGATCTCCCCGCATCCCATTGTCCTTTTGTTTCCACACGCTAGGCTCGACTTGCAGCCTGCAGCAGTAGTGAAACCTGATTCTTGAGGCTCAGGGCAGCTCTCTTCATAGTGTAAAACCAGCTGAGAAATGGGAGCTGGCAGCTTTTAAATCCAGACCCGTGACACTATCAGAAGCAATTAGCCTAGGAAGCTTTGCTACAGGAGCAGCTGATGAACCCCGAGTCCTCCAGCACAGATGATTCAAGGAGATGGTTATACAGTGCAGTATGTTGAAAACAAATCAATTGTGAGATTGAGAGGCTTAACAGGATTTACCCAAGTAGGACATGTTGGATCTACATTCTTCTGGTTCTTGAACAACATTGATTTATATTTATGCATTTATAAAATTACTTTTTCCAGTGTGATTTACGGTGCATGCAAGGTATGCAGTTAATTAGTAAGTGTGATCCCTGGGAATCAGGTTTGTGCTCTGACTGTTTGATAGGATTGTTGTTGATCCAGGAACATGTTCTGCTTGAGTAAAGGGCTTGTAGAAAGGGGAGACAGAAGAAGACAGACAGAGAGGCAAAGCTCCATACGGGGTCATAAATCTTAGAAGGGGCTCTTCAAAATGTGCCATGTAGGACCATTGCTTCCCCCTGTGATGACGCAGCACTCCGAGTGGGCTTGTCTGGGCTGGTTGGGGGGCTGGGGAAGGCAGGGTGCTGCACTGCTTCAGTATAATGGCCGTCTCACTTCTCCCTCACATCTGTTCACAGCCTCAGCACTCTCAATAGCTCATCTTATAATGTAGGCATCTCATTTGTTTCTGTTAGCTACATGCCTCAGTACATATGCTGTAAATGGCTACATGCAGGAACAAGCCTGTACATTTTTCTCTGTGCTTTATTAAAAGATAAATGTGACCCTGGACCACAAAAATAAGAGTACATTTTTTGAAATTGAAATTTATACATCATCTGAAAGCTGAATAAAGGGTTATTCAGGGTTCCATTTATGTATGGTTTGTTAGGATATGACAATATTTGGCTGAGATACAACTATTTGAAAATCTGGAATCTGAGGATGCCAAAAAATCAAAATATTGAGAAAATCGACTTTAAAGGAGTCATATTATGCATTTTCAAGTTTTCCTTTCTCTTTGGAGTGTTACAAGCTCTAAGCAATGCATATTACTTATCAAAAATTAAGTTTTGATATATTTACGGTAGGAAATTTACTAAATATCTTCATGGAACATGATCTTTACTTAATATCCTAATGATTTTTGGCCCATACAATGTATTGTTGGATATTGCTACAAATATACCCATGCTACTTATGATGACTGGTTTTGTGGTCCAGGGTCACAAATATAATACAGTAATTCTTTTAATTTTAATAAACATAATTAAATCACAGGTTTGAAAGTGAAGCTATTTGAAAATATTTTATAATGTTTGAAATTAAATGTTACAGAATGAACAGAGCTTGACCTTGGATTGAAGTTTCTATTGATGTGGCTAATGCTGAATTATTGGCTCTGAATCTTCTCACTCTTTTCATTCATCAGTTGCTGCTCTGCTCGTCACGCTCCTTTACATTAGTCACCGTCTCTGTCATTTATGTTTCTTCATGTTTCTCTCCTCCCCATGTGTCCTGCCACAGGTGTGGTCTGTGCTTCACCTGCATCTTTTTTTTCCTGTTCACTTGGCATCATCCTGTAACATGATCTCTCTCTCTCTCTCTCTCTCTCTCTCATTTTCTGTATGTGTCATTCTCCCTGATGTTTTGAAGCCTCAGTTGGAATATTATAATAAATAAATGTAATAATTTTAGTTTCTGAATAATATTTTTAACCTACCATATTGCAGTGTCTAGTAGTGTTGTCAAAAGACCCGGTATTCCGGTACCAAGTCGGTACTAAAAAAAATGAAAACGTTACGGTACCAGGTTTTCTTAAGTACCGGTGGTACCGAGTACCCGGTCAACCCGGTTCTTGATGCGCTTATCCGACAGCTATCCTCTTCCAGTGTTGCCAAGTCTGCGGTTTTCCCACGGAATTGGGCTGCTTTAACACTGTTGCCGCGGGTTGTTTTTCATGTCCGCGGGTTGAAAAACGACCCCACTAACGTGATATTTAGCCCCGGAATGTGAAGTTTACCAGGGGAACCCCGCCAAAACACGCGTATTTTATCCCCGGAACGCGATTTTTAACGGGGACCCCTCGAAATGAGATTGTGCGGGTTTTGTTGTGAAAACATGGCAACCACTTCATAAACGCAGTGGAGACCTCAAGAGGAGGAAACGCAATTTTAAATAAGTATAAAGAATGACATTGGTTTTGTACATTTAATTTTTGTTTAACATTATTAATAAAAATGTTGTTCAATTAGCATGCTTTTGTGTTTTGCTTTGGTACTGAGAACCGTGGATTTTTACTGGTATCGGTACCGAATACTGAAATTTTGGTACCGTGACAACACTAGTGTCTAGTAATAACAGCATTATTTAGCAAAAATGTGTACATTTTATCTTGATTTACATTTATTTTATATATTTTTTTTAACTGAACATATTGCAATTTCTAGTTAGAGACATCTCTTGTATGGAAATATGTTGGCAAGTATGAAGTTTATTTATTTATTTTAAATCAGGCATTGGCCATCCAGCCATTATTTTATCAAAATTCTGTAACTTTTTATGAATTTAACTGAGATTGTATTAATTTAATTTCTTATTTTTATGAACAAATGCTATATCATGGTGCATTTCCATCAGTATTATTTTCCCCCTTGTTTCTTTATTACCTTAGCTGCTGATTTGAAGGACATTTGTCCGAGGGGTTTTTATTCAGTGCTCAAGGCTGTGTCCAGTTTTACAGCTTTTTTATAGCTTCTGTTCTCTTTTTTTTGTGTTTCCCTTTGACTTTTAATTGTCTTTCTTGTTGCCCCATTCGTTCTCCATCTTCCTCCCTTCCTCTCACTGCTTACTCATTCCTCTCTGGGCTGTCTTTCTCTGCCTCTTTATCTCTCTCTATGTCTTTTTTCTTCTCCATTCTGGATTATGAAATTTTCAGTAGCTGTGCAGCCTGTCATGCATTAAAAAGAGGAAACCCACATGCACTTCTGTTGTGTGTGCGCCTGTACTACAGCAAGCAAATACTGAGAAAGGGCAAATGTATTTTTGTTCATATCGGCACCACTTCTGCATTATTTTTTCATCTCATGTTTCATATGCGGTTGAGTATGGGCTGCTGGTTTGAATGAGTCTTCTCCTGTTTTGTCCCCACAGCATGCAGCTTTTGAACCCTGATGTCACACACGCTGTTGATGTTGCTGAGCAGTGAGCAGATCTTTTTTTTTTTTGACTAAGCAGGTCCCAGTATGTAGTTTACATGGTGGCCTGATTCAGTCTGACCCAAATAGATGCAGCTCTTTTCCATCTTTAGTTACTTATACAAAGTGTTATTTACTGAGCTGTGCTTCTTTAACCTAATTTGTCATTGTGGATCATATTATGTATATACATTCTTCTGAGGAGTTTCTGCATGTAAAGTGCAGATGATGATGATATGGTGCTGCATAGATTGGCACTCTCCATGGTGCTGAAGAGGGTTTTTTTAGTGTTCCACTAAACTCAAGCATGTAAAAGGAAGTGCAGGGGTGCATCCCATCTCTGCAAATGTACGCCACCTCCCATAAAACTTTGATGGTAGCGAACATATTTTATTTAAACAATTATGAGGTTGTCTACTGAAAGGCTGGTGAGCTTACGCTGACTCGTTCATGGGCTCATATAAATTCAGACTTTTCAGATTCAGTCAGTGATGAGAAGTGAGGTATCCGGGTAAAACCAGGATATATGATATATATATATTTTAACGAACAGTTTATTGAATCTTTAGACAAAATATTTTTTTTAAAGTTTGCATATGTGTTTTAAGTTTTATCAGGATTTTATTGCTATTATTGTATGATATAGTGAGAATACGGACCTCGCATTCCAGGAGGAAAAAAATCTTTATTTTTTTCATAGGCCCAAACTGAACAAAAATATACAAATTGTTGCATATGTTATGTTGTTATTTAAATGATGAAAAAGTCAGGTGAATTTTCTGCGGCTTGTAAATCAGTGATATTTTTATAGCAGTATAGCAGACAGATATAAAATATGCATATTAAAATGCATAGAAATATCAGCTGTCATGCTATTGCTCTCAATAATATTAGTAAGATAAAATTTTAATGCTTAGTTTTATTATCAAACCTCTGTCGTTTTAATTGTGGGGGCAAAACTGATGATTGAGAGATATGCAAATACATGTTCTCCAAAAGCTTTTATTATGATACATTTTAACACAAAAAAATGATGTGTGGATAATCAAGTAAACTTAAGTTGCTTCAGACCAGCTTATTGAAATATTACTAACAATATCAAAGTTATTCTCTCGTTTACTTTCACAGCAAAAAGATGTGTGCAAACCTTTTAGAATTCTGCTAAAAGTTTAAACGTATGAAATATCAGAGGACAGAAGGCATGTAGTAAATTGTGTAACAGGTTTTTCAGCAGTTTTGATCATGCTGATAATTTAGAGGCCTTAGAAATTTATGTATCAAATATTCAGTGGACTTTGTAAGGTTAATTAGCCTGTATGTGTATTTCTTTAGGCAAAATGGCCTAATGAGTCACTAATGCTTCTCCAAATTCTCTGGTGTGCTCTGCTATTTTCAGTTGTTTAGTCACAGCTCAGGGAAGATCATTTTCTACATATGTGGTAAATTCTATTGTATGTTATAGTTACGAAACAGAATTTAGTACTGTTTCTTTATTCCCAATCCTATATGTGACTTTAATATTGTTTACACTTTCCACCATTATTTGGTATTTCAAGGGTTAATGATTAAGTGAAAATGTCAACATTTACTCACCCTCGTGTGAAAACTGTCTTTTTCCAACTTTTGACTGAAAACAAAAAGATTTAATTGAATGAATATCTGCTTGGGTGATTTCATTACAATGGCAGTACATTGTGATTTAATAAAGCAAGCAGGAGTGTCAGCAAATAAGTACAAACGGCTTACTTATAATTTGGTTTTGGTTAACAATAACCCAATATTTAAGCTATCTTAACAGTAAAATTGTGGTGGACACAGTGGACACTACGGCTGCAATGGTTCAACTTACGGTCCGTTTGTATCACGGTTTAAGAGTCGGTACGGTTCAGTATGTGCTATGTTTAGGGAAAAGATTATGCTGTCAAATAAAAAATAAAGAAAATAAACAATATAACTACAAGCAACAGCACAAATAAACACAATAGAGCAAAGATACAAATTATATAAACAGTGTTTTTCAGGTTTTTTTTAGGTAGGTCTAACATTAATTTTTAAGTACAGAAATTGAATAAAGTATTCAAATGTAAAATAACATTGCATATTTGACTGTGTAAATTAAAGATGAATCTTTATTAAAGTTACAAACGCAATTTAATCAAGAGCAGTGAGTGATTTCTTTGTTGTTGCTGTTCGATTAATATTAAGAAATTGCCGTCACTTTAAGAGAATGCACTGATCCAGTGTCTGCTATAGGATATTTACCAAGACGGGCATTTTGACATCATTTTTGTGTGAATTTGTCCATTCAAGGACAAAACTTGAAAGAGAACTCAATATTTGCGTGCCCTCATTGGATGAGTGCACACACAAATCTTCTCACGGCGCGCACGAGTTCTCATTCGCGTCTTCTGGCTCTTCAAATTTTAAACTGGCAAGGCTTAAATGAGTTTAGTTTAAACAGAGATAGCAACGTGTGCTGTTCAGATCTCACCTGTGCATTCGCACTATCAACACCCGGGCGATGATGGCATAAATGACTGGTATTCGAGCATACGGCACTCGCACTGAACAAAGTGTCTGGTTGTACAGGTTTTTTGTTTGTTTGTTTGTTTGTTTTTTTGGGTTCATCGCTGTTTTTGTAGTGCATTTGGAAGCCAGAATGCGAATACTGTTAGGCGAACAGATATTTATAACATTACAGATGTGTTGTCAGAATTAAGTTGAACCTCTGTGCAAGTGCGTGTTGAACCGTGGGTGGAGAACGGTATGGTTTGATTTTTTACTGAGAACCGTTACACCCCTAGTGGATACCAGTCCAGTAGGTGGCAGAAATGCCACTCTTACATTGCTATTTAGAAAAGGCAGAATTTGATGACAGACTTTTCATTATTTCAATGTATTATTTGTTTCTTGTAAAACTATTTGAGATTTTCTTTTAAAGGCGCTATATACAATAAAATGTATTATTATTATTCATTGTTGGGTGAATTAATCCTTCAAGCGTCCCGCAGCCTCATTCTTATGTTCAAATTACAGCCGTGCTGCTATTCAGATCGCTGTGTTGGACTAAATAGCAGCGCTCTCAACCAGTCAAATTCGAGAACCGGAACTAGCTGTTGTATAAAGATTGTTATATAATCTTTAAACTTTATTGTACTCCGGAAACAGTATGGATGTTTTGCATACAGACTTGTGGATTTACTTTCTTCTTGCCAAAGAATGTGATTTTAATTATTTAGTAATATATAAAGCAGTATGTCTTCATTATGATGCCTTGTCCTCTAGAAACAGACGTAGGCTTTCAGTATGCGATTATTACTTCTTAAAGTCCAGTTGAATAAGTGATGATGTTTCTCTCTGCTTGCAACTAATCTGATGTTTCTCTTTCTCTTTGTTGTTCTGTCTTTGTCTTCTCTCTGGCTTGTTCTCTTTTTCCTCTCCACAGACATTTATAGTCCTAAATAAAGGGAAAACAATCTTCCGCTTTAGTGCCACACCTTCCTTGTACATGATAAGCCCTTTTAATCTCGCTAGGCGAATAGCGATTAAAATTTTGATACATTCATATCCTTTTTCAGCTGTTAAAATGTATGTGATTAATGTCTATGTTGTCTCTCTCTACATCAAATATGTAACATGTCTGCTTATCGCTAAAGTGCATGCGATGGTCAGGAATAACGCTATAAATGCAGACTAATATGTTGTAGTTAAGCAGTGTGTTCTAGTGTGGGACTGTAACAGCGTATCAGTGGGTGTGGATGTAGGTGTGAATTTTAGATGCACGGCAACTGTTTTGTTTGACAGTAGAGATGCCAAATAGAGAGAGAAAATGGTGGAGCTCTGTCGCCTGTTTTTAGCACACTGTGTCCTGTTTTGATGCTGGAACCCATGGCTAAGGACATCTAGTTGAGTGGTCATATGCCATGCAGAAGCAGTCTCCCTATTGGCCAATACAGCACAATTTAAAAATGTGCTGTCTTTCTGACCAAATAGTGGCATTTGTTTTATTCCGATTGTGATGTCAGTCATGCCACATTAACTCTCAGTTCATTGATCAAATATTTACAGGCAGAGGCATTGCTGTTAATATTGAGCTGAATGGAAACAATCATTTTCAAACACATAGGCTACCACAAAAATTTGAACTGCTATTCCCTGTCCTCTGAGGACTAATTTGATGGTTAATGTGGTTGTAGTCCAAACAAAAACATTTTAACTGCCTACATAAATGACACAAATGAGCTGAAAACTCCCTGTTATGATGTAAGCACTAGGGCTGGGTGATGTATTAAATATTCACAATTCATTAATGTTTTTTGTGAATATTTTAATTATTCAAACTTGTTATTTGTTGTTACAGTATAAGATATACTGTATAAATGAACATGATTAAACATCAATCTCTGTTCATTTAGTGGCAAACATGGAAAACATGTCTTTATCTTTAAGTTAAAGGGGTCATAGGATGCTAATTTCACTTTTACATGTTGTTTGAACATAAATGTGTGTTGGTAGTGTGTACACATCTACCCTATAATGATAAAAATCCACCCAGGGGTTTTATTTAATCCCTAAAAATAATATCCCCTTTTTCAAATCAGGCCGTTCTCAGCTTCTTGTCTGTGTGACGTCACACGGACGAAGGCCGCTCCCACGATAGTTGATTGACAATGCCGTCTTACCCTAGACCCGCCCTGAGTGAGCTGTAACAGTCCGACTGCCATTATTTCGACGCCAGAGCAGATGTAGACAAGAATGGCTCCATAGCTATTGAGGTGTTCTGTTGTTGGATGTAATAATGAACATAGCAGTCATCATTTACTTCTGACATCTGAGCCGCTGAAGACGCAGTGGATTACCTTTGTTTGTGAAGGGAATGCGCCCCTATCTACCTAAATGCATTTATGTTCGCGCGAATCATTCGTGATCCAGCTTCACTTACAGCAGAAGTGAGTATAAGGTATTTTTTATGAATATTTGCAATCGCTGTTCCTAATAACGTGCTACTTAGCCAGTTTCGTGGCTAAATGCGGCTTCGTCACCCCACAGAAGAGAGGGGCGGGGGCAGCAGAGCTCATTAGCATTTAAAGCAACATGCAAAAAATGGGTTGATTTCTGCAGAGCTGATTTTGACAAGGTAAAAACGGTGTTTTTTACACTACCATTGAGAAATTTTAACCAAAGTATGTTATAGACTTTTCATTAAGACCCTAAAGAATCATATCAACTTGTGGAAAATGGGCATCCGATGGCCCCTTTAAGGTATTACGTATTTAATTTGTTAATATTAAATTTTGTTAAATAATTTTGTCTGATACTGTATGCAAAATTATAACTCTTGCATTAAAGATTTTTATCTACTTTGCAACAATGGCTGTTTAGATGAATACATAAAATATATATCAAGTATCAAATAATAAGCTAAAAATATTGAAATATAAATATTGCCTAGCCCTAGCAGTGCTTTACAACTAGCCAAAATTCACCATTTTCTGTCAGTATTTGGCATTCTGTTATTGATGAATGTCCTGATATTTATATTTACACAGTGAAATGCCACAATGAAATTTTTTCTGTAATATCCCAGAATTTCCTTAACTGATACCCACAGTATTCAGCATGTTCATTATGTGTACGATTTTGACCAACTGTGTGTTCATGACTTTTAGTAATCCTCCCGAGTGGTCCAAACAAGTAGAGTAAGTATTTATCCTAACTACAGCTTGCCATTCACATCACAAAATCATAAATATACACATTCAATATATAAAGCAGATTTTAGTACCTTTTTCTTAATCCAGTTACTGCTGCTCTTTCCTTCAGGTATACCTTTACTGGAATTTATACGTTTGAATCAACTGTAAAAATCATTGCCCGTGGATTCTGTATAGATGACTTCACATTCCTTAGAGATCCATGGAACTGGCTGGATTTCATGGTCATCTCAATGGCGTAAGTATTCTGTCATTAATGTAATTATGAACCTAGTCTGATTTGTGAGCTATCGTTCGGTTAATATCAAAACATGAAAAACAAGTAATTTAACTGGTCAGGATTATTACATTCGCCTGAAACAATTTTCCTCCTCAGTCTTGTTTATAATGGATGATGAAAAGAAATACGGGTAAAGCTGCTTGTACACTGAGCTCTTGCTGTATGTGGGGGATGCAGACAACACATTTTCAGCTGTTATATTCTGTCTCTAACCATATGAACATTTTTTAGGTAGCATCTTTATGGATGTGGCAGCTCTGCTCATGTCGTGTCCAGTTTCTCACAGCTCTGCATTTGTCCTTGTGACTGTTTTTCTCCTCATCTCTCTGCTGTTCTGTGGATATACCTGGTTCTTGCACTGATCCAGAATACTCACTCTATTCTTCTCTTCTGAGAATTTTCATCGTTCAGATGTTCCTACCGATCAGTGTTTAGAGCCATTCACCAACAACACGACTCCTAGCAGCCCACGCAGAAAACTCTCTCTTTCTCTCTCACACACTGATTCTAGTTCTCATTCTCCATTTTCACTGTATCTGTTATTTATCTGTCATGTTTTCTGCATACAAACCTACGGTGCCCGGGAGGTGA
>NW_015540842.1:3116147-3116434 GCF_001515605.1 Sinocyclocheilus anshuiensis | reverse complement strand
ATGTCGTGGCCACGAGATCATTTTGTCGAGGTAATGACATCCTTATGTCGTGGCCTCGAGATGCTATGTTGATGGAATGACATCCATTTCTCGTGGCCACGAGTTTAATGCATAAACAAACCTGCGTGACCATAGCAACCCGGGATTATCAAAAATGGATAAAACATTTTTATTAACATTAAACATTTAATTTAATATTTGTATATTATTATTATTATTATGATTATTATTATTATATTAACTTATTAGGGCTATATTTTTATATTTATTGTTATATTCCCCTTTCA
>NW_015540842.1:3107098-3115562 GCF_001515605.1 Sinocyclocheilus anshuiensis | reverse complement strand
ACGCCTGACAATTATGCCAATAAAGTTTTGACTTTATGATTGTATTTATGCCCGTGTGTGATGATAAATGAGCGTGTTTTGTTTTCATTTACAAATGAAACTACGTGAATAATTAATTCCTCAACGAAACACTATAGTATTTATAATTATGGTCTATTAATTAGCCGAAATAAAATGAAATATATGTTAAATTTAAACTGCATTCCAGCAAAAATTCCATTCAGCATAATCAAAGCTTTACTGGGATTTCGAGCATTTACAGTAGGCTATTATTTACAAAAGTATTCAGAAAGTTAAGTAAAGAGATCGAAATGAAGGGAAAACTGAATATAAACGAATATAAAAATATAACCAATAATAATAGACTAATAAAAATAATAATAATAATAATAATATACAAATATTACGGGAAAAGACGATCAGTTAATGGACTTACAAGACTGTAGGATTGATAAAATAGTTTTCTTGTAGGCCTATTTTATATTATGCACTTTATGTAACATTTATTCATGATAAACTTCATTTGAATGATGACTATCGCACGTAATACAGTCCGATAGCCAAGGCCTATGGTTAATATAATAATTTAATAATGCAATAATTTCTATAATAAATAATATAATAATTTCTTAATTCAAAATAAAATATGAATGAATTCATATCTGATAATCCCGGGTTGCTATGGTCACGCAGGTTTGTTTACGCATTATACTCGTGGCCACGAGAATATGACGTTCCCTCAAATTAATATCTCGTGGCCACGACATATTATCACATTCCCACAAGTTATGTCGTGGCCACGACAAAACTAAGTGAACCGAACATGTCACCTCCCGGGCACCGTACAAACCATTCCAGACATATTCATCTGAAATATATTGTATGTCACCATATAAGCATGTTTGTTTATAAAAAGCTGTTGGGGTGGGAGACAGACATTAGGTTTTGTGTTGTTGTGCCAAATATTATTATTATTATTATAAATTATATATTTTATAATATAATAATTATAATATATTATAAAAATCATGAATAGCCCACATATTCTATCTAAAAGATATCTTTAATGTATGTTGTCATAGTATGTTTACTTTTTCAACATATAAAATATTCATTGTGTTAATAATAATAATAATAATAATAATAATTACTATTGTTATTATTAAATGCATTATTTTTCTTTTTCTTTTTTTTTAAATGTGTATATTTGTCATCAAAATATTGGAATATTTGGCATTTATACTTTATATTGTGCCTACACTACATTAATTTCCCCTCACCTTATAAGAAACAGATCATCTTAGTCTGCATATGGAAGTGATCAAGTACTAAGTCATGACCATGTCTCCATGTAATTTTGATCTGATCATTGCAGGTATATAACAGAGTTTGTAAACCTAGGCAATGTCTCAGCTCTGCGCACGTTCAGAGTTCTGAGGGCATTGAAAACAATTTCTGTAATCCCAGGTAAGAGAGTGTGTGGGCGGGAGGGGTCGGGTCGGTGTTCTCTTGGTGTGTCGGTGTGTGTATCTTGGTTTTCTTTTCCTTCCTTTCCCCCCCGTAGTGGACAGGCTCTGTGAGTGGCGTACCTCCTGGTGGTTCATTGGCGTAGTGGTGTTCTTGGTGTGTTTGTGGTTGTCATTGGTGTCTGTGTGTGATCCTCCCTTATTTCAGATATGTAACAGAGTTTGTGGACCTGGGGAATGTATCTGCGCTGAGAACATTCAGAGTTCTCCGAGCATTGAAAACTATCTCTGTCATTCCAGGTGAGACGCAGTTTTGATGCTGAGGTTAACGTTCAGTATGATCCCCTATTACTATTCAATTTGAAATCTTTCTTTTTTTTTAAGCAGAAATTAATTTGGAGAGGACCATTTAATTTGCTTTTTTTCAATCTCCAAAATGATCAAAAATGGTACTTATACATTTTTGATAGGCTTTGCAGTCTACTATCAATCTCCAGAGTCCTTGGTTTCGACACCCTTTTGCCCCTTTAGACACTTCAGAGCAGATTAGAGCAAATTAGAAAGCTTTAGCGACCAAACCTCTTTAACCTCTTTCATGTAGGCAAAAACGTATCTATGAACAAACCCTGTTCTGGGTTGAACTCAAGCTACTGTATTATTTGTAGGTTTGTTGTTGAGATCTTGCTAAAGCAGATCTTTGTGTTACATAAGGCATGTTTTATTTCAGATTTTAACAGTAAGGACTTTAGATAAAAGCTAATTGTAGAATTCACTAGTGTGTGAGCTTGTATGTTTCTCAAAAATCTAACTATAAAGGTGTATGAACACATTAATTTTGCTGATTAATATATATTAGGAAACAAGCAGACCTTTTCAAACTAGCCCCCTGGCCTCAGAGCACTAGAGTAGATATCTTTAACAAGCTATGTTTTGTTCCCCAAAATGAAAATTGCATAGCTCTCAGTGAGTTCCCAAAGAATATACCTTTTACTTATTTATGAAGACTGCCAAGCCTAGTTTGTGGACATATTTTATGCTGCATGATGCTTTGGAAGTCACTTGCTTTTATAGTATTAGCCTACTAAGTGCTTGGCTGCCTTTTATTTTTTTGACAATTCATTTTTCTTCACTTTTTTTTTTCCTTTATTTTGTATGAAACTCACAAATTGCACCTGGAAATAAAATAAGAATAGTGCAGATGGTCAAGGAAAAATGTTTTTTTTTTATCTGTTTCAGATGAGTTAAATTGCTTCATTTTTATCTGTACATTTGTTTTTATTTTATTCAGAGGCTTTGCAAAAATTCCAGACCTTTAGCTTAATGTCTTGACACATTAGTGTCATATGCAAGTCATTTTCGGTGAAATAACAGGATTTATTTAGCTGACTAGGTTTTACTGCAAGTCATATTTGTCATCTTGTGTCATTTTCATTAAGGCTATGAACTAAAACCTACTCATCAAATCTCTGAGGCCTGCGAGATTTTTTGATGTTTTTGTGGGGTTTATGGGCACGAGGATTGTAGCATATCAATAGTAATTTGAGTGTCTGCTGTCCTGAAGGTAAAGCAGCTCTTTTGTATTTGGGAGGGAGTTATGGAGGGGTCAGTGCAGTTCTGATGATGTTTAGCTCAGCATGTCTGATGGAGCCATGCAAGATTTTTACACTGGACTTGTTTCTGTTCAGCCTTCGAGCTGAAATGACCTGCATGCAGTCTTCACCCCCCTAGTCCCTGCTTGCTTTATTCTCCCCATGTCATGGCCCTCTGGTTGTGCTGCAGTATTTATAGACAACTGGATGTCAGGCTGTTCTCACTGTTTCAGGGAGCCCTCCCTTTATTGTCAAGAGAATTCTTTGAAGGTTATCCTTTGAGAACATTCAACTTCTATTATGGAATGCTGGAATTCAAAAAGGTTTCAGGACAAATTTTTGCATTTCCTGAAATAATATATTAAATGTTGTAGGCGTTTATTAAACCATGTTTAAGCAGAAAAGTTAATTATTCATCTGAATAGAGCAAATGACGGGATGGCTCCCAAACAGTATGTGTGTAAAGACACTTAAAGTGTATTTTGTGGTTCTGTTATTTATACATTGTCATTGTGAATTAAAATAAGGATTCAAGGTATGATATTATGAAAAATAATAATTAACAATTAAAAACATTAATTTATGCTGAAGGGCACCCTTAAGCATCCATATCAGTGGTTCTCAACTGGTTTTGTTTCAGGAGCCAGATTTACATTTACAAACAGTTTCATACTCTTGGCAGCCAGTAATTTATCATACAAAACTCATTAGGCCAAAAACCATGTTTATGATGAAGGCCATGTCAAGCATCATGTTCATGATTCTACCAAGTAACAGATGATTTTTGAGTTTTATTGGATGCCTGACCTATGACATCAACAACAAATGGTATGGGAAATGTTTTCTCCCTCTTTTGAAAAGTAATACTTGCTTTCGATAGATAGATAGATAGATAGATAGATAGATAGATAGAAATGTATTGCATAACAATTGCGTTGTTCCCTGCAATCAGAAAATACCTGCACACCACCAGCTGAGAACCACAGATATACATAATATGTACACAAGACATATACATGAAACGTAGATGGCCTCACATCTAAAAATGTGAATTCCTCACATCATGCCTTGAGACTCCTTTTATACACTTCTGGGACTTGAACACACATGCAACTGTCTTTGCCTTTTTGTGTGTGTGTGTTTGTGTGTGCATATTTGTGCGTGTATGTGTGTGCATATTCGATATCTCAAAGGTCTGAAGACCATTGTTGGCGCTTTGATCCAGTCGGTGAAGAAGCTGTCAGATGTGATGATCCTCACCGTTTTCTGCCTCAGTGTCTTTGCCCTCATTGGTCTGCAGCTCTTCATGGGAAATCTGCGACAAAAGTGTGTCATCTGGCCCATCAACATTACAGAACTATTCCAGGCCAATGGCACCCATGCATTCAACTGGGATGAGTACATCATGAATGATAGTGAGCTTTTGTTTAATTTATCACACAAATTACAAAAACAGTTAAGACAATATATTCGTTTCTGTTTATCGTGCATTGCTTTAACTGCCATGTAACACTCATTTAAAGTTAATCTTTAATAAAAACAAAGAATTAACTACATCTATAATAACTATAATATAATGACTACTTATATTTACTTTACTTTTACTAAAATGACAACATTACTACAACTGTAACTAAAACTAAAATAGATAGCTAATACAAATTAAAACACTGAGAATAACACTGAGCCAAAAATAACACTGAGCCAAACACGCATGCTAAAATAACAACAACTCGCAGCCGCGACCGCTTCCGCGGTAAACTAAGCTTCTTTTTATTCCTTTAACAAAACTCAAATTGAATTCAGCTGGACACATTTTCCTGTTTATCAAAACAAATGGCCAAGCAAAGCGCACGACACTGACAAGGTACGCGAATATTTAGATTTTATTTCAATAAAATCAAATATTATATGGGCTTTCCTGGCTCTATTCCGCCTCATGACGCAGGACTTTTGGGAGAACTTGTACCAGCTGGTGAGGGCGAGGTCTTTTTTTTCCCCTCTTTCATCACTTTCAGTCCCATTTTTAGATTTTTTTTCTCCGTAATCTGAATTTTGCTACTGAGCAAATGAATCTTTTTGAAATCAAATAAGATATGTGTATGTAAATAAAATTAAAATGGCTAAATTATACTGGTCTAACTTTGCACAATTAAATAGTCACATTTAATGATTTGGATTTAGCATGCAGATTAAACAAACTCAGTGCTTGAGGTACCCTCATGCCTTTTATACTTAATACTGCATTTGTAAAGAACAGAAAATATGTAATTAGCAACTGTGATGATGATGTTATTTTGTCGCAGTTGGTTGTATTTTCATTAGTTCAATATGCTTTAAGTGTAAATTTCTCACACATGAAAAAGTGTTTAGGATCAGCCACGATATTTATGCCGCTGCAGACAGCCCTTGTTGTGCAGGATGCACACAAACTCACTGGACCCTTTGGGATCAGGAGCAGTAATGGACAGCTAGAAGACTAGAAGACTAAATAGTAAAATGCTAAATATAGCTTGAGCTCTAGTTGATTCTGTACTCTTACATGTAGATGCAAGCATAGCCATCTAGACACCCTGTCTTTTATCTGAGCACTAGATATCCTATTGTTACTGATAAACAGATACAATTTTCATGTTTATTTTAATCTGTTGTCAAGAAACATAAAAACTAATTCCATTATTAAATAAGAATTATTATATGACTTGAAATTTGTATTGATTAAATTTAATAAAAATGTTATAGTTTTAATACAGTCGAATGAACTGAATGTTATAGACCCTGTATTCAACAATCGAATGCATTTGTTCCTAGAAGACAGGTAATTGCAGTTCTTTTGAAGCTTATAAGGAATATCACTCCTCATAAGTTAGGCTTCGTATTTTCTCATTATTTTGTCAGGCAAACCAACTGTACTATTAAAAACCATGAAATTACTGGTTATCTTTCTGTTCTTCTCTTTTTAATTTTCTCACACCAAACAGTCTGTCTCACTGTTTTCACACCAGCATCTCAGGATGCCAGTGGCTGCCTTGAGCCAGTCTATTTAAAAGAACACATGCATGAATGTATGCTTAAATGTATGTTTGTATATTTGCATTCTTTGCACAAGTAGGTCAAATAGAAGCGACGAGGCTCAGAATAATGAACTGACATTTGCATTTTTCCAGCGAGTACATCTCTGCCACTTGTATATTAGTGAAATAGTATGGACAAAATCCCTGAATATTATTATGAGCGTTGAGAAATTCTTCTCTCTGTGTGTGTGTTAAAAAAACAAACCATTTTCTATTCTGATGTATGAAGCTCTGTAATATAGTATGATCTGCCCCTCATCCACAGACCCTGAGAGCAGCGGGGAAGACCTACATGATTTTCTTTGTGCTGGTGATCTTTGTTGGCTCATTCTACCTTGTGAATCTGATCCTGGCTGTGGTGGCCATGGCATATGAAGAACAGAACCAGGCCACTATGGAAGAGGCGGAGCGAAAGGAGGTGGAGTTTAAAGCCATGCTGGAACAGCTGAAGAAACATCAGGAGGAAGTACAGGTCAGGCAATGATTTAATGCTTATAATAAGGGTCCTCTTTGTAATACTTAAATGTGTTTTAGTGCAGTGTTTGCCTGCTGGTTTCTAATTGTTTTTTTTATATTTTAAATTAGATTTTGTGACTACAATCAAAACGAATTAAAATCAGAGTAATTTAGATGAATGATTGATACATTTTGTGACTGCAGGCTAACGCAATGGCGACATCGGCGGGGACGGTGTCTGAGGACGTGGTGGAGGATGATGGTGATGGAGGTGGGAACTTGTCCTGCAGCTCATCTGAGATGTCTAAACTCAGCTCCAAAAGTGCCAAAGAGCGACGCAACCGCAAGAAGAAGTGGCGGCAGAAAGAGCAGGACAAGGAGAAAGGGGACAGTGAGAAGTTTGTCAAATCCGAATCGGATGATGGAAGCAGGAGGAGCAGATTCCGTTTCCCTGATAACCGTTTAGGACGTAGGAGTTCTATAATGAACCAGGTAAAGAATGACTTCTGTTTTTGTTGTTTTGTTCTGTTAAAGGGGTCATCGGATGCAAAATTCACTTTTAATTGTTGTTTGAACTGAAATGTGTCTTGGCAGTGTGTGTATATAACCACCCTATAATGATATAAATCCACCCAGTGTTTTTTTTGTTAAATCTCAATAAATCATAAGCAGTGTCTCAGATCAAGCTGTTCTTAGATTCTTGGCAGAGTGATGTAGTTCTGCACAGGCCCCTCCCATGATTGTTGATTGACACTGGCTTTTTACCTTAGACCCGCCCTGAGTGAGCTGTCAACAGTCTGCCATTGTTTCGACGCCGGAGCAGGTGTAGACAAGAATGTCTCCTAAGCGATTGAGGTGTTTTGTTGTTGGATGTAATAATGAACATAGCAGTCGTCATTTACTCCCTAAATATGATATGTCTATCTGCCTCTGAAGAAGCAAGGATTACTTGTTTTTGTTTTTGGAGAGAATGCACCCCCCCAATCTGCCTAAATGCGTCTATGTTCGCGCAAATCATTCATGATCCAGCCTCATCTACAGAAGAAGTGAGTATAATGTTTTGTAATGAATCTTTGCAAATCTCCTTTCCTAATAATGTGCTAATTAGTAAGTTTCACGATGAATGCAGCTAAAGTAAACAGTCTCTCTGAGAGCAGCTCGGAAGAGAGGGGCGGGGTCAGCAGAGCTCATTAACATTTAAAGGGAAATGGAAATGGTTCAAGCTACAAAAACGGCTTGATCTGAAAAGAGCTGTTTTTGACAGGGTAAAAAAAGGTGTTTTTACACTACCATTGAGAAATTTTAACCAAACTATGTTACAGACTTTTCATTAAGACCCTAAAGAATCATATCAACTTGTGGAAAATGGTCATCATATGACCCCTTTAACAGTCTAGAGAATGACTTGTCACCAAACGGAAGAAAGGGGCGGAGTGAGCAGAGCTCATTAGCATTTAAAGGGACATGCACCGAAACGGGTCTCTGTGAACATAGCTGTTTTTGACAAGGTAAAAAGGGTGTTGTTTTATACTACCATAGAGAAATTTTAACCAAAGTAACTTAGTGCTGTGGATCACCAGATCGGCTTTCACTGTGGACGAAGCAGATTCCAGCCCGGGGTCGTCACATGTGGTTACCACAAACCCGGCGGCCGCTCCTTCGTCGAATCCGCCGGCCGCGCCGTTTTCAAGCCCACCCGCCTCTGCTCACTCCAGCCGGCCTTCGCATACTCTAGGCCGCGGCTTACTCAAGGCCGCGGTGTGTGACGCTTTTTCGTTGTGAAAGCGAAACTACTTTGTTTGGCATTCCAAAAGAGGACACAACTAGAAATCAGTGGTTAAGTTGTATTTACAACACTGTTCCAGAACAGTTCAACCCA
>NW_015540842.1:3105690-3105989 GCF_001515605.1 Sinocyclocheilus anshuiensis | reverse complement strand
AGTTTAAGGATTTGCTATTGACTGTTCAAATGCGGAGTTTTGCGCAGCGCAGAGTAACTTTGGTGTGTGTGTGTGAGGGGAACAGGGTCACATCACAGGAGAGTGAACTGAATCATAGCAATCATAGCACGTCAGCTGTCTTAACCGCGGCTTGTGTACTCCATCATCACTGTCATCCACCGCGTCTGTCGCTTGAACTGATGGTAAAACTAATGACATTATTTTCTGTCTTTACATTTATTTTGAAAGATGAAGCTCGCGATTATGGTAAGGGGCGTTACATTTCCGACGAGTGCTTG
>NW_015540842.1:3094500-3105344 GCF_001515605.1 Sinocyclocheilus anshuiensis | reverse complement strand
TTACCTTAGACCCGCCCTGAGTGAGCTGTCAACAGTCCGCCATTGTTTGGACGCCGGAGCAGGTGTATTCACACGGGGCGTCGGCGTCAACGCCTCTCGTTTACTTTTAATGGAGTGACGTCAAACGTTGCTGAAATGAATTGTGAGTCCGTCGCGTCACATTGGGTCCGTTGCTCGCGGCAGAAGTTGAAAACTTTTCAAGTGCCAACGCAGGCGTCAGCCAATCAGATCGCCTTATGCAAATACCCTGTTGCAGACGCTAGCCAATCGCGTTCATACAACACCAGAAAACTAACGCCCTCCATCAAGCGTCGACAGCGACGCCCCGTGTGAATGTACCGTAAGGTTGTTTTATGAATCTTTGTAAATCGCCTTTCCTAATAATGTGCTAGTTAGCAAGTTCCACGACTAAAGTTTACAGTCTCATGAGAACTGCTCGTCACCCCACAGAAGAGAGGGGCGGGGTGAGCAGTGCTCATTAGCATGTCAAGGGACATGCACTAAAATGGCTTGCTGTTTTTGACAAGGTAAAAAGGGTGTTGTTTTACACTACCATTGAGAAATTTTAACCAAAGTATGTTATAGACTTTTCATTAAGACCCTAAAGAATCATATCAACTTGTGGAAAATGGGTATCCGATGACCCCTTTAACAAGTAACTGGAAAAGTTCCTAATGTCTGTGACTAATGTCCAAAATTCGACTGTCGAGAGCAAGTGTGAAAAAACAAAGATGTCAGCTTTTCAATCTGTCTCTCTGTCTTTCCTGCCTTCAGTCTCTGCTCAGCATCCCAGGCTCACCATTCCCTTCAAGACGCAACAGTAAGAGCAGCATCTTCAGCCACTGTAAGGATGGAGGCTCGGAGAATGAGTTTGCAGATGATGAACACAGCACGGTTGAGGAGTACGACGAGCGGCGCGATTCGTTCTTAAGCCCACAACGTCGCAGCAGCTACACAGGTTACTACGGCAAGCGCAACAGCACTGTGGATTGCAATGGAGTGGTCTCTCTCATCGGGCCGGGGCCTGGCGGACGCCTACTGCCTGAGGTGATAATAGATAAGGCAGCCACTGATGACAGCGTAAGGAAGTCTAAGAGTAGATCAGTCTAGGCATGGGCATTATCAATCTCTGAACCTTGGCTCTCTCTGTTTGGCTCTCTCTCTTTCTGATGCATTTGTGTAATGGTTATTTTGACTTGGCTCTAAAATGAGCTCTCTTTCAGTTGAGGACTGCTCTCAAAGCCTGTGTGATATGCTGCCCTCCTATGCCAGTTTGAAATTAGTGAACAAGCTGCTAACTATATATAGTTCTCAGTAAATTAACCACTAATATTTATAAAACTGTTTTCATACACTACCATTCAAACGTTTGGGGTTGGAATTTTTTTTAATGTTTTTGAAAGAAGTCAGTAATATTGTGAAATATTATTACATTTACATTTACATTTAGTCATTTTGCAGACGCTTTTAGAAATAGGCAGAAAACGAAATATTCCTTCCTAGCAGAAAGTAATAATTCAAACAGCAGATCTATAAACAAGTATTACGCAAAACACTCACGTGCAGCCGTCTGTCTCTTCTGTTGACTAATCGCTTGGCCCGTTTTTTAATACTTGTTTTCTATGTTTTCTATTTTAATATATTTTATGTAATTTATTCCTGTAATGGCAAAGCTGAATCTTCAGCAGTCTTCAGTGTCACATGATCCTTCAGAAATCAATCTAATATGCTGATTTGGTGCACTAAATTTTTTTTTTATTATCAATGTTGAAAATGGTTATGCTGCTTAATATCTTCATAGAATTCATGTTTTTTTAAGGATTCTTTGATGACTAGAAAGTTCAATAGAACAGCATTTATTTAAATTAGATCTTTTGTAACATTGTTTAATTTAAACATCAATTTTCCCTTTTGATCAATTTTAATGCATCCTTGCTAAATAAAAGTATTAATTTCTTTTAAAAAAATATTGCTAACCCCAACATTTTTAATGATAATGTATGTCTTAGTAGTAGGAATTAGAATTCATTGCATCATCTCATTACACCCCACAAGCAAAATCTTTCTTCATTTTTTCATACTTATTCATTTATTTTAACATACATGTCAACTCAATGTCCTTTGTTATTGTATTTCATTTTATATTCACGCAAAGGTGAATTAACCATGAAAATCTTCCACTTCCACCCTCTAGCCTTCAACTCTCTTTTCATATTTTCTCTTAATCTACTTTTTTTTTTTGTATACCATGTGCTTTTTCCTGTTTCTTCTTCATAGTGTATACATGCATTTTTTTCTTATTTTAATGATCAGCACCATTTCTTCATACTGTTATTATAATGGAAGCATTGTAGTTAGCATGGTAGTTAGTTAGCATGGTAGACTGCTAGCTTTATGAATCGTATAGAGGTCTGGTATAGCTTCAGATCTTCAGCATGAGGTTAATGGATCATGATATTTATTCTATTCTTCTCTTGACTTCTTAGACTGAATGCATGCTGATGCATGCTGACTGGATCTCCTAAAATCTGGAGATGCAGGGGCTTCAGATGAGAGGAGGAAGGGAGTGGAGAACAATGGTAGATTTATAATATGATAAACTTGAATAAGTTACTTATTCATAGCCTTTCCAGCATTCTGGATATTTTTTAAAACAAACAGTTTATAAAACATGGCTGACTGTTTCAAATGGCCATATGAGTGAGCATTTTGATAACATATAGCATGTTAATCACATGCTTATGTTAGGAATATGTATCGCAGGAATGCTAATGACAAATGCCCATGAATTTCCACCCTACCTTCTCTCTTGTGAGAGCCCAGCATGTCTCTGCTTTAATGCATTCAAATGAGAAATGGCTCCTTTGGACAAAATGTGTTGACAAAAATTCTTCTCCTAACCAGCCTTTCTTTAACTAGCCATGTGATGCACATTTTCCCCCCACACATTGGCTGCACTGTATAATGTTGTGGTGCTACTGTTTAACCTCATTGTTTTTCTCCTGACAGCCAACCACTGATCTCGAAATCAAGAAGAAACTCTCAGGCTCTCTAATGGTTTCTGTAGAGCAGCTTAACACATCGTTTGGGCGCAAGGAGCGAGCCAACAGTGTCATGAGTGCGTTAACCAACACATTGGTTGAGGGTATGTCCATATCTTGTAACCTAAGGAATGTACTGCTTTAAAAAAAAAAAGAAAAAAAAAGAGAAGGAAATCTGTTATGGTTACCATACTTCTCATTCTTCGCTTCCAGAATTGGAAGAGTCTCAGAGGAAGTGTCCACCATGCTGGTACAAATTTGCCAACAAGTTTCTTATCTGGGAGTGCGGACCTGTTTGGATGAAGGTTAAGGAGATTGTGAACCTGATCGTGATGGACCCTTTTGTAGACTTGGCTATCACCATTTGCATTGTGCTGAATACTCTCTTCATGGCCATGGAGCATTACCCTATGACGGAGAATTTTGAGCATGTACTGTCTGTTGGAAACCTGGTGAGGATTCTACGTAGCCCTTATTTTCAAGAGTCTTTAAATTAAAATATAAAGAATTCTTTCGTTGCTTGATGAAACTGTGCCCCTCCCCCACGGCTTATATTTTTGTAGTCTCTGCAGGGACGTTGTTGGAACACTCAAAGCCATTTTTTTTGCTTGGCGTAGAGACAGTGCTAAGCTACTGGCTGAGTGTGGTGGTGCAGAGCCAGCATAAATATTTCATGTAGCCTAATCGATGAGCAGCTCTAAAATGGTGGCATTTTCACAGTTCTAGGAGCTTGAACCTGTGCGATTTGGTTCCTGCATCTGAATGAGTGTAAAAATGCTTGTAAAATTGTCAACATTGCAGGAAAGTACAGATTATGTTTCCCACTTATGAACCAAATTGCTTTTTATATTACGTTGCCAAGTGATACCGAGACTGTTAGGGGTCATAAATCAGTGCAGTGCACCATACACCTACCACAAATTGTGATTTTCTAAGACACGTGACCTGCATTGTGGAGTAAATCACGTGCATGTAATAGCCAGGCCTCTCGCAATGAAATTCCAGCAAATTTCAGCTGACATGGTGATATGATGCAAGTATTCAAAATTCTTCAGTACACCTGTGGGCCGGAGCAGGTCGTGGCTGTGCAGGTGGCAGCATGACTCACATTCGCTGGCTGTGCAGACACACGGCAGGCCTCCTGGAGTCAAGGCAACCTTGTACCCTCCCTCAGTCCACCCGCCTGCAGGGTGATTAACTGCACCCTTCAGCTGTGACAGCAGGATGATCCGTTTGACACTTTGAACGTCACAGAGTCTTGTAGCGATTGGTCAGGGAGTTATTGTGAATGTGTAGGCCAGGATGTTTTTGCTGCTAGGTCAGGAAAGAGCTGATGACTCTCACAACTGCATTGCTTATTTGTCTTTAATCAGTTTGTTGATATGGGATTGCTTTTATAAATAGTCTGGCTCGTTAAATTGAGATTTTATTTTATTGAGCAAAGCACACAATGTAACAACATGACATAGTAGCTTATAAAAAGGAACGAATCAATGACACATATACGTAGACATACAAAATAAAAAGAAAAAAAACAGGACTACAAAAATATATAGATATATTTTTCTTGTAATGTTATGAAGAGAAAAAAATCAAATAAGTCTGTCTCGAAGTGATCTGTTTGTCATCAATCCGTGTAATTTCTGTTTTCTTTCTTCCAGGTGTTTACTGGTATCTTCACTGCCGAAATGTTTGCCAAACTGGTTGCAATGGACCCATACTACTATTTCCAGGAAGGCTGGAATATTTTTGATGGCTTTATCGTGAGCTTGAGTTTAATGGAGTTGGGCTTGGCCGATGTAGAAGGTCTTTCTGTGCTGAGATCATTCCGATTGGTAAACATTTTTATTGCTTCAGATCTTTGATATGTGTGCATGTGCTATTGCATTAAGAAATTATGTGAATCAGGGAACAGAATCAGTGGTTAAGTTGGCATGAAATGCAAAATCACCCTATTTTTAATTGCATATTATTGTGAACAGTTCATCCATGCATATGTTTTATTCAATCAACAACTGATCCCTGCCCTGCATGTTTGTTTTCTGAATAACCCAGTTCACTCGGATGTACATCACAATACAGAGTAAAAGATTTTTTTGCAACTTCCCTTACATTGCAACTTTAATGCTTATTTAAACAAATTTTGAGTACCATGCTCTTAGTGTTGTCTGTATGTCTGCATTTACAGTACAGACCTGCCAACCTGTATGCATTTTGTGTAGCGATTTGGGTAGCGGTTTATCACTTTAAAGTATGCAAATCCTGGTGACGCCTCTGTACACATGCAGTACTCGAAACAAGCAACAGAAAAAGATGAAGAGTTCAACCAATCAGATCATTTTGTTTTTCGGTTTTGCGTTTAAATAATTTCCATGTGTTTTTTTTCCTCTCCAAACCGGCTCTGTTTGTGTGTGTCTGTGGGTGTACGCGCTGAGATGAGGAAGCGCCTCCCCGCTTAAAACGTGCATCTTAAAAAGCAACACACACCAAACATCCTCCCTTGTAATGACTCTAAATCTATTGTCCAACAAAAGAGAATATTATAACATAACCCACAACATCAGACAAATGTTAGAAATAACTTCCGTCCTAATCTGATGTGGCTTCTTATCACTTAATGTCGCAGAAATATAGTCTATATTGTAATAAAGCCTATGTCGATTAGCAATGGATTATAAATATACTTAATTATTATGAAAATACCCAAGGTGATTTTAAGAGCACAGATAAACCATACATTGTCACAGTCAAGTGTTTATTGTTGTAATGTTCTCTTTGAATGTCATCATTCAAAGCTATTCTGTGTTCTTTTATTCAGTTACAGTGATAGCTGGATGCTTTTGTCCATATTAAGGATTTCCGGGAGTGTCATCAGTTCTATTATTTCTGTGACCCATATGTGGATTTTTTGCGCGAGGGCGCCTTGAAACAGACATTACATGGATTTATAGCACTAAATAATGGCCAATCCATTAAAATAATGCTTCTCTCAAAAGAAATTTGAAATAGACATTTGATGATCCATGTTTATTTACAGTGTACAAAAGTGTACTGGAGTTTTAATTAAGGTGTACTGGAATTTTTTTAAAGGGGTCATCGGATGCCCATTTTCCACAAGTTGATATGATTCTTTAGGGTCATAAAGTCTATAACATACTGTGGTTAAAATCTCTCAATGGTACTGTAAAACAACACCCTTTTTACCTGCTCAAAAACAGCTCTGTTCACAGCGACCAATTTCGGTGCATGTCCCTTTAAATGCTAATGAGCTCTGCTCACTCCACCCCTCTCTTCCGTGGGGTGACGAGCCATTCTCTGAGAGAATGTAAACTTTAGCCGCGGAACTTGCTTACTAGCACATTGTTAGGAAAGGCGATTCGCAAAGATTCATAAAAAAAACCTTATACTCACTTCTTCTGTAGGTGAAGCTGGTTTACGAATTATTTAAGCGAACATAGAAGCATTTAGGTAGATTGGGGGGCGCATTCCCTTCAAAAACAAACGTAATCCACTGCATCTTCAGCGGCTCAGATGTTTGGAGTAAATGACAACTGCCAACAAATTATTACATCCAACAACAAAACACCTCAATCGCTTAGGAGACATTCTTGTCTACCTCTGCTCCGGTGTCGAAACAATGGCGGACTGTTTACAGCTCACTCAGGGCGGGTCTGTGCTAAAATGGCCATGTCAGTCAATAGTCGTGGGAGGGACCTGTGCAGAACTACGTCACTCTTCCAAGAATCTCAGAACAGCCTGATCTGAGAAAGTGATTATTATCAAAGTCCCTTTCAAGGAAAGTCTGTTCACTCAGCAGCCATATATGCAAAGCCTCCGGGAAGCTCAAACAAGACCAAGTCCTATCTAAATGAATGGGGGAATCCTGAAATCTCAAAAACTGCCCTATGAACTCACAAATAAATTACATATTTCAAATCAGCAACAAAATCTGAAACGAACTGCCCCATGAATGTTGTTTCGTATGCTCTAAAAAGGCTTATTTTTCAGGCTAGACTAGCCAACGTGCATGCACAGTTCCAACGCGCATATGACTGTGCATGCACATCGGCTGGTCAAGCCTCAGGTTTCTATGAGAACCAGAGCTTTTAACAGCCACTGCAGTTATGCAATGACTTTACCAATCGGCGACTGGTTCTTTCATTTAGAAGGCGGGACTATTCCGCCATATTGCACGTTTCAGTTTCTTCCATTCATAAATATAGGAGTGAGCCGTCTTTGCATTTTTATAGTCTTTGTTATCATCAATGGGGATTTAAAAAAAAAACACTGGATGTTTTTTTATTTTTATTTTTTATAGGGTGGTTGTGTACACACACTGCCAACACATATTTATGTTTAAGCAACATGTAAAAGTGAATTTTGCATCCAATGACCCCTTTAAATAGCTTTTAAAAACGGAAAAAAGAACTCTGATGTGCCAAACCAACAGAACCAAACCGAAAACTGTGGTTTAAAAACTGTGGACTAACTTTATTGTTGCATCCCTACTGTTTATTATAAAATACTGTATGAGAGGAATATCACAAACTGAGTGCAGACACTGAGTAACCTATGACAATTTTTTAATTCACACTGCACACTGAAGATACTCAAAAAAAAAAATGTCCAAGGTTGTCAGGTCTGCCAGTATGTCATTTATGTTATGATTGTCATCTGCTTCCAATACAAATAAAAAAGCATAAACACAGATCTCTCCTTAATAAAATTCTGTTTAGCACCTTCTTTCTGTGGGAGGTAATAGCACAATGTTAATTGCATCAGGCAGATTGTGAGTATAATAAGCCTAATTTACATAGAAAGGAGGTGTGTTTGTACTGAAAAGAATGAGAGTTATTTTATTTAAATACAGAGCAACATTATTTTAAAGCAGCGTCTGGTTAAACAGGATTGTGGGTGGTTAGTGAATAAGACATAATGAATAAGTGGCACAACTCTTTAATGAATTTGCCCTTTGTTTTCAATAGCCCACATTCAAAGAATAATATTGAACATGGTAATTCTACTTGTGCTCTCTTTTAACAGCTGAGAGTTTTTAAACTGGCTAAGTCATGGCCCACCCTTAACATGCTGATTAAGATCATCGGCAACTCAGTAGGAGCTTTGGGGAACCTGACCCTGGTGTTGGCCATCATCGTCTTCATCTTCGCCGTGGTGGGCATGCAGTTGTTTGGGAAGAGCTACAAGGACTGTGTGTGTAAAATCGCTGGAGATTGCGAGCTGCCCCGCTGGCACATGAATGACTTCTTTCACTCATTCTTAATCGTCTTCCGGGTGTTATGTGGAGAGTGGATCGAGACCATGTGGGACTGTATGGAGGTGGCTGGACAGGGAATGTGTCTCATCGTCTTCATGATGGTCATGGTCATAGGAAACTTGGTGGTAAGTGTTCTTTAGATGCAGAAAATGCATTTTTGTCATGGAATTTGAGCTAAGTTGTACTGAAAACTGCTGAAATGGAGATAAACTCAAGATTTAGGTTTCTATCCATCTGTTGAAAGTTCAGGTAACCAAAGCTTAAAAGATCCAAAAAGGTTATAAAAGTGGGTTATATTAATCCAAATGAATCGAACAGTTTAATCCAAGTCAAGTGAAGAGATACAATCGCTTCATATGATTAACATTCAGTTTAGGCTTTTATTCACAATTAAACACAAATACATTGAAACATACACATTAAAACACACCTTTATGCTTGCCTGGTGTTTTCTTTCTCTTCATCTGAATTAATGTATGGTTGCATGTTATATGTACTGTAGATGTGTGTATCTATATTATTTATATTACATTATTATATTTGCGTTATTCTGTCTGACCTAAGATGAACCAAATAAAAGCAAAAAAACACCCCTTAGATTAAAATGAAATTCTCTTTATGATGCCTTTATAACCTTTTGGGGTCTTTTAAGCTTTGGTTACTTGAACTTTCAATGGAGGGAGGAATCTCTCAGGTTTCATAAAAAAATATATTAATTTGAAATCTTTTGGGTTTGGGACCACGTGAAAGTGAGTAAATGATGACAGAGTTTAAATTTTTGGGTGAACTATCACTTTAAAAATAAAAATTGTATCAGTATGCCTGAGTATATGATGCATAAAATGCCTCCAAAAGCAGCTGTCTTGATAATTTGAGGCTAAGTTATATTACTTTTCTCTCACACTGATCAGGTCTTGAATCTGTTCCTTGCCTTGCTGCTGAGCTCATTCAGCGCAGACAACTTGGCAGCTTCTGATGACGACGGCGAGATGAACAACCTGCAGATTGCAGTTATTCGCATTAAGAAGGGAATTGCATGGGTGAAGGCCAAAGTTCGAGAACTGGTCAACATCATCCTCAGGAGGAAGGTCACCGACGAGGCCAAGCCGCTAGACGACATGTATGACCGGAAGCTAAACTGCATCACCAATCACACAGGCGTGGACATCAGCCGTGACCTGGACTATCAGAAAAATGGCAACGGAACCACCAGTGGTATAGGCAGTAGTGTGGGCAAGTACATGATTGATGATGACCACATGTCCTTCATCCACAACCCCAACCTGACCGTATGCGTGCCCATCGCCATGGGCGAGTCTGACTTTGAGAATCTCAACACCGAAGATTTCAGCAGTGAGTCTGAAGCAGAGGGCAGCAAAGAAGTGAGTATGCAAAAGAGCTGATTTTGTGATGCTTTTAGGCTTTGACCTAGTTGCTAGTGGGTGAAATGTAATAGGTTATTGATTTGGCCTCAGGAGTAAATGTTTAGTGATTCTAAACTGAGGTATTTGCTGCTTTTTGTCCATGATATTGATATATATGGAGTAAAGTGCAGTGTATTGTTTTAAAATTATGTTAAAACGTGTGTAGGCCATTGAGAACACTGTATTGTGAAACATGAAAACAGATTCTTGTCATTTCATTCTTAGAGCTAAAGTGTGTTAGTTCTGGATGTCTAGCATAGTAAAACAGAACGGTTTACAAACACCGTTTCTTGTCTGTCACTGGTGGTCATTTGCTATTTATTGCTATTTATTATTCTGTTTGAGCATCTTGAGTTTTTTAAGCGTTTTAATAATGCAGTTACAATTTGCATTGAACATTTTTTTTTGCTTTGCTATTTAAATTTTTTAACATCAAAAAATGGCACTTGTGAACTCTTCTTAATTAGTTGGATGACATCAGCTCTTCAGAGGGCAGCACCATAGATATTAAACCAGAGGTAGAGGAAGCGGTGGTGGTGGAGGCAGTAGAGGAATATGTTGACCCTGAAGCTTGCTGGACTGAAGGTAAAAGGGCTCATAGATTTCTCTTTGCAGATGATTTATTTTTTTATGCAGAAACTGTAATGGATTATGAGAACAGAAGTATAATGTGTGCCATTTTGCAGGTTGTGTGGCCCGCTACAAGTGTTGTGATGTGCCCATCACGGAGGGCTGGGGTAAGAATTGGTGGTTCCTCCGGAAGACCTGCTATCTCATTGTGGAGCACAACTGGTTTGAAACCCTCATCATCTTCATGATCCTCCTCAGTAGTGGAGCATTGGTGAGAATGTACACAAACACACAAATTTCTTATAGGGATGTGCACAAGCACTGTCACGTCACGTCACGTCACGTCATGTTCTGTGTTTCATTACTTAAGTCGAAAAATGCTGCTTAAATATTGCTTGGGATTCAATTTAGGGCTGCACGATAAATCGAAATGGAATCGAAATCGCGATTCGACAGAAGCTGCGATTGACATGCGTATCTTTCAGTGAAGCACGGTTCTGTGATCAGCAGTAAATCTCCATCCGAAGGCCAGAG
>NW_015540842.1:3085771-3094464 GCF_001515605.1 Sinocyclocheilus anshuiensis | reverse complement strand
TTATTCTGTGTAAGAAGCCACATCATCTCACAGAAGGATTTATTTCAAACACACGACTGACGTTATGAAGTGAGTTTGGAGTAAAAATATGTTATTAAATGTGGTAGTTTCACATGCTTTCAGATGGAGCAGCATTTACTACACAGAGCCGTAGTTCACTGAGAAGCTATGCAAACAGCTGTCATTATCGCGAACAATTTCTTCGATTTCATAATCGCGCAATAAAATCGTCTGCGATTTTTTTCGTAACTTGTCAGTGAACTACGGCTCTGTGTAGTAAATGCTGCTCCATCTGAAAGCACGTGATGATGATTTACTGCTGATTACAGAACCGGCATTACTAACAAAATGCGCATGACAATCGCATTCGATTAATCGTGCAGCCCTAGTTCAATTATTATATTGTGTTGTAACATAAAAACATTGTTTTTTTTTGTACTTGGCAAAAAATGTATATCGTGGCAACTAATTTCCATTATGTTTTGGATTCTGTCTGACTGTTGCATTAATGTTCATGTGAGGAGTGAGGTATATATAATGTGAGGTTCAAGCAGGCATTGTCTCATTGTAGAGACCTGGTGCCAGAGCTGCACTGCTGGGTGGTGTGATTAATGGACTGTACTATTCATCCAATTGGATCTATTTCTGGCACTGGAAATGTTCCTGTCTTTAGCACTGCTAATGTTGCCAAAAAAGGAATGTAATAGAATCAGGGGTCTTGCTTTATACAATTACTTTTTGAAAGCTGACTCTGTTTTTAACTGAATTATTGCACAAAGAAGTAGCCTTCTGTTCAGTTGTTTTCCCAGTTGTTGTTGTGCATAAATAATAATAATATCATTATCATTATTTTATTAATCTGTTTTTGTATTATTTCAAATTATTATTTATTGAATTAATATTTTAACTTAAATATTACTGCATTCTCTCCTTTAGTTTTTTTTAATTGAAATGAAAACCACTGAGAGGTATTGTGAGCAGCGGATAGTACTTGTTTTATTAATGCAACTGGATGTTATCTGCTGCAGGCATTTGAGGATGTGTACATTGAACAGAGGAAGACAATCCGTATTATTCTGGAGTACGCTGACAAGGTCTTTACCTACATCTTCATATTGGAGATGTTGTTAAAGTGGGTGGCCTACGGTTTTGTCAAGTACTTCACCAACGCCTGGTGCTGGCTGGACTTCTTCATTGTTGACGTAAGTCTACGATTTCATTTGTGCTATGTTTGTTGTCAGTTTGATAAATGCCCTTAACGTACACATTTTGTTGATGGGTTCCATCCTGCAAAAAGCAAAGTCTGACCAGCGTTACATTGTATCATAACCTGAATCAGAACATATTTCATTTCTAATATGAAGCTATGTGGGACGAGATTTTGCACCAATGATGCATCAGCGTGTGGGGCCAAGCAGCATGACGTGATACACGTATGGCTGCTTTGGACAAAAAAATTACTTTTGGACTTTTGTTAATTTGTAAGTCACTTTATGATGATAAGATTATGTTGTATGCTTCTCATACCAGTCAATACATTTGAACATGAAATTGTAATTCAAGCATTTTAGCAAAGGAGAGAAGTAGAATTATCATGGACCAGGACAGAAACAGTATAAGTGAGAGTGTAAGTCAGACCATAACAATAAATCGGTGGAAACTCTAATACTCAACATCATAGCAGAATGTCAGTTACAAGTGCCAGTTTCCTTTTGATAGTGTTAGATTACCAAAGAGCCAATTTTTTTATTTTTGGTTAATGCATTTTTCCAAAAGAGCCAAAGTGTAAAAAAAATATATAAATGTATATATATATATATATATATATGTACGAAATGTTTCAATGTATAAAATAAATAAAGCAAAGTATATGTTTCAGTCCTGTCACTTTTTTTTTTTTTTACATACATTTACACTTTTTCTGCTGTTCAAAAAATCTTTCTTTTCGCTATTACCACAAACAAGCTACGAATCTGAGTGCAGGAGCTCTACATTACCATAGACACGTCAGTGGTTTGCTGTTACTCGTGACTCTCGCGAACAGCACTTGAACACGCACTTTGGCCGGTACGAAAAAATGTATTATTATTTTAAACCTTTTATCAGCTTATGTAGGCTCTACAACAAAGGAATTGCTGATATCTAGTGATGTCTAATTTTTTTAATAGATCATTCGTTGGTAAAAGGTGAGAGATCTGGCGATGATTTTTGCCGAAGAGCCAGGTGTGACCAGCCTGAAAAAATACTTGATTTGCTTAAGATGATTTTAACTAACAAAGTTTACAAAAAGTTGTCTTTGGAAATTTCTCTGTTTTCCCATTCAAGTATATAGGAGCTGTATATCTTTTACCTACATAGAAATTAGCTGCAAATGGGTGTTACCAAGATGGCCACCAAGTGACCTGACCGAGTCAGGGACTTTAGAAGCTTTGTTTAAACTGATAAAATAAATTCTTTGGCATTTCAGACAGCAGAGACAGTATAAACTCTGCATGTTCATAGACCTGACAATACTGGTTGCCAGTCACAGCAAGGTAAGTTTTAAAGATGACTTAAAAATAGCTGAAAACCGGTGGAGCAGTTTCTTTGAGCTGTCAGTTAAAAAAGAAAATGGTGTAGTAGAGGAGATGAAAAGACTAATATCTGCTCGCCGTCCTGTATCTATGCAGATGTTTTATGCGATAGTCAAGGCCAACAACAGGATGGTTCCCCTTTCAACAAGATGTTAATGTTTTGGGCAAAGAAGAGTCAAATGTGATCTTTTATATGAAGAGTAAAGCTGTGTGTTGGTATGCAGGGATGAAGCTTGAAGGAAAAACATTGTGCTTATCTTGAATATAAATGCTTATGTAATATATATTCTTTGTGTCTAAATCGTGTTATTTCATAAGATTGCATCATCTCTTTAAGATCTATCACCCATGCATAGCTGCGCAAAAATGCTAGATTTCTACGTGACCCTGAGATGCTTGAATATCTGCTATCAAGAATGATAAACTGGCTTTGAAAATCACCAATATTGTGCAAATAATTGTACTTTTGTGTCTTCCCCCTTTGTATGCAATTTCCTTTAGTAAAATGACAGAGGCCATATCCATCATTATATGGTTTAAGTGTTGGAATGGAAATTACTAGCCAGAATCTGTCTATCAATAACAGTGATTATTGATCTAAGATATTCAAGCATATCTCATTCTAAATTAACCTTGTTTCTAAATCTTGTACATGTGTATGATGTCTATACTGTGTGAACAATAAGATATGTGTGGCCTCTGACTGGTTTCATTTTCTGCCCTGCCCTTATTGTGGGAGACTCACCAAGTGTAAAATGCATTTTAGAGTCCATTACAAGTTATGATTGCAATCAGTTGTTCCATAAACAAAGAGTATTTTACACAACAAATGAGTGACGCTAATGTAGCTTTAAATTATGATTCAAAGTATTTGATGAAAACATGTTAAGCTGTTTATGTGACTAAAATGCTCACACTTGGACTCCAAACTAAGGGATTCAGAGGAATGTCATGTGGATGTGCTTTTCTCATGATATGTGGAGGACATGTTACAATTGCAGTGACCATGTCAAGATACAATTTGATTGTGTGTGTGTTCTGACCTTGTTCCTGAACTAACCACCTTTTAGCAGAACTCATACACCTAATGCTGTTTAATGAGGTGCTGTGGGACATTATTAGATGCATACACAGTCTATTTGATGCTCTTTCATGTCATACATTTCCTTAAATGTTATCAGAAGTTAATCTCCTTTTACCAACAGTTTTATCCACCTGAAATTTATCCAAAAGCATATAAACGCTCCCAAAAGTTTTATTCTGAAATATATTGTTTAACACATAAAGAGAATTTTTACACATTGACAATTAATTATATCAAATGTATTTATTTATACACAAAGCCTGATCCCTCGTTCATAGCTGGTGCTGTATTCCATTCCAACTCTGAAACTTTGAATTTCCTGCCTGCAAAAGTTCAAAAGAACTTCACTTGACCTCACTACCAGACTTCCAGCTCGGAATCCATGCAGAAACTTGCTTGAGATGCTGGTCTATGACATCTTGCAAACACCGTTCAAAAGTTTGGGAAGTTTATTTTTTATTATTATTGTTTTTAAATAAATTAATACTGTTTTTCAACAAAAGGCACATTAAATTGAATTGATCAGAAGTGTCGGTAAAGACATTTGTGATGTTACAAAAGATTACCATTTCAAATAAATTCTGTATTCATCAAAGAATCCTGAAAAAATATGTATCATGATTTCCACAAAAATATTAAGTAGCACAACTGTTTTCAACTGTGATAATACTGAGACATGTTTCTTGATCACCAAATCAGCATATTAGAAAGATTTCTGAGGACTGGAGCAATGGCTGTTGAAAAGTCATCTTTGCCATCACTTTAACAAACTAGACACTTCTTTTGAAAACATTGAAAAACCACCCCAAACTTTTGTATAGTTGTGTATAGGGAGATGTTCACATGGATGTTCATTTATGATACTTTACATTTTTAATTTTTAGCAAATCAAATGCATAAATAAGTCAGAGGTATTACATGAGGGTAGAAGTTGTTTTCAGATAGTACGAAACATGGTACTGTTTCGGTATCTGATATTTTTACATGCATCGTTTATGCTCCACAATTTGGTTAAATCTATAGAGTTGCTGTGATTCAAATTGTGCAGCATGACGAGCAATGCTAAAGTCATGGGTTTGATTCACATGGAATGCATTAACTAAGTTGATTTCGATAAAAGCATCTACCAAATGCCCAAATGAATCTTTCAAACATCTTATTTATACATCGTCTCAGTGTCTGGGAATGGTTTTTGTTCAGGGATTTTAAGATATCATGTAGGAATATTCCACATCTGACTTTGAATGGAATGCAGCATAACACTTAGTCTCACCAGCAACTGACTAAGGAGTCATCCCACAGCTAAAAATAAACCAAATTTGTGAGTTTGCTCTGACTACAGTCCATACCCACCCTCTGTCCATCAACCCCTACTCCTCAGCCCTAATCGAGGCTGATGGGAGCTATAGTCATTATTGACTATTCCCAGGGTGCTGGACTAACACTTGTGCTAGTTGGGAAGAACTCCATATCCCAAGATGGATCAAAAGTTCATTCCTCCCTCCCCACTCTTCCCTTCCGTAAGGTAGTGCTGAGATGTGTTGATGTTGAGGACGTGCAGCAGACGGTAAGTTGTCCTCCTGACTAGTCTATGCTTTGTTCCTCCACTGTTATTTGCTTTTGCTTTTATGGGTGTGATGCTCAGAGGGCTTTCACAAGGAGCCGGCATCATATCTAGCATGTGTTTGTGTGTTCATGTATGTTTATATACTGTATATGTTCCATTATTTCCTATAGTCTGTCATGCTATATATCTGTGCCATCAGCCATACAGACTATTATTTGACTATGCTCATATTTCTATTTTTTTTTAATATATTAAGGGAGTGTATGAGTTATGATCCATTCCAAAATAAATTATTTAATAATATATAAAATATAATTTTAATATGCTTTATTATCTTATAATTCATTTAATAACCAAAATGGTTTGAGTGACAAACATCAGCCATTTTTGATTGTTTTGAATCTATTCAATTTTAGTTGACATTTTTTATTTTTATTTTCCTGTCTTCATTTGGTCACAGCCACACATCTCATTGACCTTGCCTTACAGAGCGAGCGTGCTGGCAGATGAAGAAAGCTTACACTGAGGGGCCATCTCAGCCGGCTCAGGGGGCCCCGGGGCCCTCCATAAAGGGGCGCTTGTGGGTTCCGACTGAGGCTAAAGGTGACAATTACCCCCAAAGATCACATGATCTGTAGATGAAGGAGAAAGCTTTATTACACAGTAGCTTCTAAAAAGTACTCATTTTGTGAAGAGTTATATTGTCTATTTTGAGAGAAAAAGAGCATTTTTAAATATGTGAAACAAAAAATGTAGTCCATTTTATTTGATGCCACTAAATCAATAAAAAAAAAATATCAGGGGAATTTAACAGTGGACATTTCTGTGCAGAGATTATTGATGCATACTGGTGTCCTTGTGGGTCATACCTATTGAAAACTGCCAATAATTCTTGCCTTTTGGTTTCTAAAATGTCAGCTAGCATGGTTTCTTCAGTAAAGGAATATGATAGCCATTCAGAATAAAGCTTTCACCTTTAATAGAACCCCTTCTGTGAGTTGGTTAGCTTTCGGTGTTGTGGACTTTTGCTGTGTTTTTACCAAGTCTTCGTCAGTGGTTGGTTGGAGGTGTGCAGGTCTGTTTGTATACCTTTTCATAGGGGTGCTCAAGCCTGGTGTCCCAATGCTACTGCCTATTGATGTTCCTGAACAGTTACAAGCCTTTTTTGATGTTCTTGTTTGCACCAATCCTTTGCATCGACATACATGCGATATAATCAATACGATTCTCTAGAGAGCCATTTTGACCGATATGACCTTTCTGCCCTTTACTTTCACGTTCGCTTTATCCTTCAAGCTAGCATGGAGGGCGTTTACTTTTCCACAGTGGATGGCATTTTGAGTAACCAGGGCTTGGGTTCCCAGAGTGATTTTTGTCCTTTGGGTGCTGTCTAATGTCCATTTACTATCTGCGCCCCCCTGATCTCCCCTTTCGCTGTCATGTTACTGTGTCAATGTGATGCTCTTTAAACTGTAAAATCAATGTAATTTGCAATTTGGCATACATGCACATGTTTACCTGTATTCTTTCTCACAGGTTCCATTAGTTTGTCAGTCTTAAATTAAATGGGATTTAATGCCTCAGCCAAGAGCGACATGGAGAGACAATGTTAGAAGGGCAAGGGTAAGGTTCTTGCAGTATGTTGGGTTGTTTTTTTGATGCATCTGCAGGGGTCACCTCAATCTTCTCAACCCCCCATGTCCCCAAGGTCCCCTAACGTACTTCATCAGCCGTGCGTTGTGCGCTTCTCTGTCTTTTTTTGTTCGAGTCTTATGCTTCTCTTTCTCTCTGTCTCTTTCTTTCAACCACAAGTTTCTCCACAGGTGTAAAGAAGCTCACAAGGGTTGGTGACCTCCCAAAACTAACAGAGCGCAAAATCCTGGGTTTATCCTCTGCCTCTAAACCCCTATCTGTACCTGTAACCGATACTAAATCTGAGTCTTTCTCTCTCTCTCTCTCCTTCTTGGGGATATATACATGTATAAATGCAGTGTTATATATGTATATACCCATCCGAACTGTTGTGTATGTGTGTAAACCAACGTTCCAGCAGCTCTAGAGGCCATCTCTTCCCTCAAGAGCTTTCTCCCATCTAACAGTATGGATCCTTTTTTGCTTCTCTGTTTCTGTGTAGGTGTCTATAGTCAGCCTTATAGCTAATGCGCTGGGCTACTCCGAACTAGGGCCCATTAAATCACTCAGGACACTAAGGGCCCTGAGACCCCTCAGAGCATTGTCACGTTTTGAAGGGATGAGGGTAAGATACAAAGCTATAGAGCTGATCTCTCTGCATGCCCATTCAGCAGTTACAGCATGCTAGAACTGATCGAAAAAAAGAAAAAAAAAAACGACAAGGACCACCGAAACCATACCGGGGGATTTTTTTTAAAGACAGCCGCCAATGAAAAGGACTCACCTTTTCATGCACACCTGTTCTGTTCCACATTAATGATCCAGTCATGATGCAGCTGAGATAACTTGAAAAATAGGATGTGAAAAGCTTCCCTGATTTAACTGAAATCGGGTGTATGATTGACTCCTAGTTAAGTCATTGTCAGATGTATCAAAGCTGCCTCATTACAAATAATATTTCCAATTGGCCCTGGAGGACAAAAATAGCATGAACAATTATTTACAAAACCAAACGCAACACCATTCAAATCCCTTCTCATTTCACACAGCATTTGATCTGCAATTGGCTGTTCATTTGGCCTGACTCTGAACTTCTGCTTTTGATGGAGAGCCCCCTTCCTTCCATTTCTCCTCTGTTACACTGACCCTGTCTCTCAGAGAACAACCAGCAGCACAGAACACTTTACCACTGAGGCCCCCACTTCACCAGTACTACAGCACACTAGATATTCTCTTGATGACTCAGAGCACATTTAATATAATTGACCCTTTGCTAAGCTCCACCCCCCTTGGTTACTGTTACTCACTCTCCGTGAGTGTTGTTAAAATGTCAAAAGTATCTTTTATCTGCCATCTTTCGAAGGAAATTAAATTATGCAATACTGAGATTGAGACGTTGAATCAAGGAAAGCTCTAAAATACATCAAATACTGTGATTTCTATTACTATGAATTAATATGTAAATGAATTAAAATTCAGATTGTCCATATTTAAGTTAAACATGTATTTTTGGGAATATCACATCTTATAATGATCATAAAAGATTGGGAAATACTGCATGTATGTCCTCTAGCAAAAATATTTGACCATTTGTATCCACCTTATTTTTCCAGTGTGTGGATGTGGCCATTTGTAAATTGTATGTGTTTGGCTTCCGGTGTCATCCGCTTCCAGCTATTTTAGCTGTACAAAACAGCTCGTTTTGCTGCTTGATATTGCAAACTCGTGTCTTACCATATTATTTTAATGTAATATCTTAATTATGAACACACTGGTGTGTAGTGAAAACAGTTTTAGCATTTACTGCACTTTGTTTTTCTTCTTGTTATTTCCCTAC
>NW_015540842.1:3074347-3083588 GCF_001515605.1 Sinocyclocheilus anshuiensis | reverse complement strand
TAAATTTAAATACAGAAATACAATGCCATTTTGAATATTGCATTGCCATTTTGCATATTGCATTTTAAATTGAATTTCGCTACCTATATGCTTCCATATTGTACCTCACCTAAAGCATTATAATTATTTCACCCGTGCCGGACAGAGACTGAGACGGTGCCGCTGCATGTCGAGCCAAACTGCTCTCACGGCAGGCGCGTCATCAGCTTGAGATCGGTTTGATGAGATCGGCCTTTTTAGAGACCGCTGATCAATCATCCCAAAGCGATTATCGGCCGATTGTGATTGGTAGCCGATCAATCAGAGCACCCCTACAATATAATCAATACGGTTCTCTAGAGAGCCATTTTGACGGATTTGACCTTTCTGCCCTTTACGCTCAAGTTCGCTTTATCCTTCCAGATAGCATGGAGGGTGTTTACTTTTCCACAATGGATGGCATTTTGAGTAACCAGGGCTTGGGTTCCCACAGAGTGATTTTTGTCCTTTCGGTGCTGTCTAATGTCCATTTACTATCTGCGCCCCCCTGATCTCCCCTTTCGCTGTCATGTTACTGTGTCAATGTGATGCTCTTTAAACTGTAAAATCAATGTAATTTGCAATTTGGCATACATGCACATGTTTACCTGTATTCTTTCTCACAGGTTCCATTAGTTTGTCAGTCTTAAATTAAATGGGATTTAATGCCTCAGCCAAGAGCGACATGGAGAGACAATGTTAGAAGGGCAAGGGTAAGGTTCTTGCAGTATGTTGGGTTGTTTTTTTGATGCATCTGCAGGGGTCACCTCAATCTTCTCAACCCCCCATGTCCCCAAGGTCCCCTAACGTACTTCATCAGCCGTGCGTTGTGCGCTTCTCTGTCTTTTTTTGTTCGAGTCTTATGCTTCTCTTTCTCTCTGTCTCTTTCTTTCAACCACAAGTTTCTCCACAGGTGTAAAGAAGCTCACAAGGGTTGGTGACCTCCCAAAACTAACAGAGCGCAAAATCCTGGGTTTATCCTCTGCCTCTAAACCCCTATCTGTACCTGTAACCAATACTAAACATGAGTCTTTTTCTCTCTCTCTCTCCTTCTTGGGGATATATACATGTATAAATGCAGTGTTATATATGTATATACCCATCTAAACTGTTGTGTATGTGTGTAAACCAACGTTCCAGCAGCTCTAGAGGCCATCACTTCCCTCAAGAGCTTTCTCCCGTCTAACAGTATGGATCCTTTTTTGCTTCTCTGTTTCTGTGTAGGTGTCTATAGTCAGCCTTATAGCTAATGCGCTGGGCTACTCCGAACTAGGGCCCATTAAATCACTCAGGACACTAAGGGCCCTGAGACCCCTCAGAGCATTGTCACGTTTTGAAGGGATGAGGGTAAGATACAAAGCTATAGAGCTGATCTCTCTGCATGCCCATTCAGCAGTTACAGCATGCTAGAACTGATCGAAAAAAAGAAAAAAAAAAACGACAAGGACCACCGAAACCATACCGGGGGATTTTTTTTAAAGACAGCCGCCAATGAAAAGGACTCACCTTTTCATGCACACCTGTTCTGTTCCACATTAATGATCCAGTCATGATGCAGCTGAGATAACTTGAAAAATAGGATGTGAAAAGCTTCCCTGATTTAACTGAAATCGGGTGTATGATTGACTCCTAGTTAAGTCATTGTCAGATGTATCAAAGCTGCCTCATTACAAATAATATTTCCAATTGGCCCTGGAGGACAAAAATAGCATGAACAATTATTTACAAAACCAAACGCAACACCATTCAAATCCCTTCTCATTTCACACAGCATTTGATCTGCAATTGGCTGTTCATTTGGCCTGACTCTGAACTTCTGCTTTTGATGGAGAGCCCCCTTCCTTCCATTTCTCCTCTGTTACACTGACCCTGTCTCTCAGAGAACAACCAGCAGCACAGAACACTTTACCACTGAGGCCCCCACTTCACCAGTACTACAGCACACTAGATATTCTCTTGATGACTCAGAGCACATTTAATATAATTGACCCTTTGCTAAGCTCCACCCCCCTTGGTTACTGTTACTCACTCTCCGTGAGTGTTGTTAAAATGTCAAAAGTATCTTTTATCTGCCATCTTTCGAAGGAAATTAAATTATGCAATACTGAGATTGAGACGTTGAATCAAGGAAAGCTCTAAAATACATCAAATACTGTGATTTCTATTACTATGAATTAATATGTAAATGAATTAAAATTCAGATTGTCCATATTTAAGTTAAACATGTATTTTTGGGAATATCACATCTTATAATGATCATAAAAGATTGGGAAATACTGCATGTATGTCCTCTAGCAAAAATATTTGACCATTTGTATCCACCTTATTTTTCCAGTGTGTGGATGTGGCCATTTGTAAATTGTATGTGTTTGGCTTCCGGTGTCATCCGCTTCCAGCTATTTTAGCTGTACAAAACAGCTCGTTTTGCTGCTTGATATTGCAAACTCGTGTCTTACCATATTATTTTAATGTAATATCTTAATTATGAACACACTGGTGTGTAGTGAAAACAGTTTTAGCATTTACTGCACTTTGTTTTTCTTCTTGTTATTTCCCTACAGCAGCTAATGAACCAGAAGTCTCACTCATTCACAGAAAATGACTTACTTCTGCGTTGAAAAATAAGGTGGATACACTAAACTGTAGGTTCAATTAGATTTTTTTTTAAATATTTAGATTTTATTTTAATTCATATTTTTATTCATTGAGGATGCAACAAATTAATCAACAGTGACAGTTAAGACATTTATAATGTTACTAAAAATTCAATTTCAAATAAATGCTTTTCAGCTAATAAGAGTGCAACTGTTTTTAGCATTGCTAATAATAAGAAACGTATCTCAAGCCCCAAATCAGCATGTGACACTGAAGACTGGAGTAATGGTTGCTGAAAATTCAGATTTTTAAATTGTAATAATATTTCACAATATTACTGTTTTTGCTTTATTTTATCAAGATAAATGCAGCCTTGGTGCGAAAAAGTGACTTCTCTCAAAAAAATTACAAAATCTTACCGACCCCAAACTTATGAACAGTAGTATAAACTCTTTAAAATTCCATTTAAAACTATCCACCATTGACTTTAATTACAAAAGTGCCAAAGCTTGATATAGCAAGAATTGCTAAGGTATAATTGGTCAGTGACGTTTTAAGGCTTAGCAAAGAGTCAATTGGTCAAGGTAAAAGAAATGGGCTATTTTCCTTTAGTCAAAGAGCAAAAATATGTGTGACAGTTTCACTATAAACAACAAACACCTGTCAGTGCTGAATGTTTGAACACATGCAGGTCATCCATAGTCGCCATCCTAATAAATTTGGCAAAGATAGGTACTTTACCCCTTTGGTTGTGAACAGTTGCACCTGGTTGTTGTCACTTTCAGTCTTTCTTCTCTTACCTGTGGACTGGTTGCCCTGAGCTTCTGTATCCTCTTAACCCCTCCTCACCTCCTCCCTGCCCCTCATCTGCAGCAACGTGCAGCGTCCTCCCTGCCTCCCTCCCTCCATTTCACACTGTTCACTTCAGCCCATTTGGCCCCGCGCTGCCCAACCCAGAGCAGCGTCGAGGAACCAAGCCGCTGGAGGCTCACCTCACCCCTCTTTGCTTGTCTAGGATCTGCACATGGAACTGTAAAAAGAGAAACCCTGGATGTGAGAGGGAGAAATTTGCTAAGCTTCTGTATCTCTGTATTTTCCATCTGGTTTCCAGTTGAAGCCTTTAGCAATGTGGATGACGTCTTTTAGATTTGATTAGTTAGGACATTTATAATAGTTACTGTGGTTTACAAGCAGTCAACACAGAAGCTTAGGAAATGTGCAAGACCATGGAAGTGAGAGGTTTGTGTTAGTTTTACCTCCAAACAGAGTGAATCGTAAAGGAATCAGAGATCTGTGATCTCACACTGCTGTTATGACTAAAGGTATGCCTGGACCCAAAAATGACAGATAAGGTTTCTCAGTTATCGATTTAAAGCTATATTTGATGTTATGTTTGCCCTTATGTATACATCTGCTAACAGGGCTCCAGATTTCAACTAAAATGGTTGCAAATGTGATCTAAAAAAAGCACGACCACTAATTTAAAATCTAGTCACCACTGGCGATAGTCAGGGCAACTTGGTGTCTATATACATTTTGTTATAATCTTGTTGGCATGGGTAAAGAACATAGTGGCAGCCATGATGTCTGTCCCGCTTTGAGTAAATGTTTCAAGAAATGAATGTGCTTGTGAGTTAGTTGTTTAAATAAGACTCGCTCAGTCAGTGAAATGTTCAGGCAATGAGTTCCCTTGGTGAATAACATAATTTTTAGATCTGATTGTAAATGAACCAGGATATGTTACTTATATGAATTTTAAAAAATATTATTTTACCATTTACATTTTTTTTTTTGTAATGTATAGATCATAGTCAAAGTCATTTGGCACCTAAATGTTTAATTTAAAAAAAAAAAGTTTTATTCTGGAGCCCTGTTGTACTATTTTATGGCAGTTTATTTTATAGGATTTAGTAATTATTTTGTTGTCTTCTGTCTTTCTTCTATCTCTTAATACTTTAAGTATTGTGCGTAGATTAAACTGTCATTTTTGGGTGAATCGAAATGGTGTTTTCCTAGATTTTTTCTGTTTGAGTACCTATAATTGGATTCATGAGGGTGTGAAATCAATTTTATGCAACCTGTAGAAGCATATACAAGTAAAATAAGTACAGAGAGAACGATGAGTTCTTACCCTAGTGAATAATCGATTTCAATGTTCATCAACTGATATGCTGTTTTGTTTGAAATTAGAGTTAAAAATGAATAAATGACTTGATAAGAAGACGCAACAGTGGAGAGATAAAACCAGCTTAGACTGTGGTATGTTTGCAATTTTTGATAGCCGATTCTCTGGCCAAATACAAACACTAAGTATAGGAATTAATTCTCGTCTGATGTGTTGTCTTGATTATCTAAAATTTGAGTTACCTTATTCAATTATTGTCCTAGTTTTTCTGTACCCCAAATCATTAATCGAACCCCAGCCAGCTTTGAAATGGCAGAAATCTGTCCACACTGCTGCCTCTCCTGTCCATTTATTTATTGATTTTAACGGTTCTTGAGATTGCACAAAGATGTCATGTAACACGCATGTCCTGTTCAATTGCAAATGCACATTATGCACTTTTGAAAGCCATTTTCCCTCACTTTGATATGTGTCGATTCTCACAAATATATTTTATGTCTATGTGACATTTGAACATGTAGTCTCTATTGAAAGATGGACAGTAATTCTCTTGACAAGTGCTTTTTCCTGGGGGTCTTTCAATCTTCAGCACTCCAAATTTTACGTATTCTATCATCCTGTGTATTTCTGTATTTCTCATTTTGAAAATGTAAAACAAATCAGCACTCAAAAACATCTGCTAAAGTCAGCCTGGTCCCCTGCACTTGCTGAGAGAATCCTGCCATCCTCTTTGCCTCTCTGTGTGTTCAAGGGGGGAATATGGCTCCACTTTTCAGTATGTGAGAGATCTGCATGCTCAGCTGCCTGCCTGAGAGCTGCGGCTCGGCTGCCTAACACAGTTAGTGAGCGTCTCCTGGCACGCTCTGCTCATCGCTAATCACTGATGGACAATGTCCTGACTGGGATGGTGGGGGAGGGGAGGGATATGGAGGCAAATGGGTTGTGGGGAGGATGGGATGATGTGTAAAAGGTTTTAAGTTCAAGCTTGCCATGGCAATGTTAAAGTAGTTGGGTGGTGGGTTGTGGTTTTAAGGATTCAAGGGGATGTAGAATTTGTGTGAGTCTGTGGCATATTTGTATGGAAGGTGTTGCATTAATTTTTATAAATATACTGCTTAGTCAGAGAGCTACTATTTAGGGCTGTAGTCCTGGAAGACCTCAGCACTGTGCATTTGATGAGTAGGACTTTAGGACTTTTCTCAATACGCAGTATTCATAAAACACTAGGCTAAAAAAATATATATATATATATATATATATATATACTCAAATGACATGCGGTTTTTCACAGAGATTCTGAATTGTGCATCTGATGCGCACTCCTCTACAACTCATAGGTCAAGTAACAGTGCCAACATGGTGGATGTAGTATGTCTTGTATGTATTGTATTCATATTACACGCCTACATACTTAACATAAACTAACATACTGATAATAAAGTACGTTCTGTAGGTTCTTCATCGAATGCAGTGTGTAATTTTGGATGCATCTTTCCACATTGTGCAGTGCTGGGATAATCCAGGGCCAGAATAAGAAACCACCTATTTAGGATTCAAATTTTTGGGATTCAAAGGATTTATTGGCTTTGAAACTAGTATAGACAAGTAATAGTATTTACTTTGAAAAAGTCATAGGCCACCCAAGGAAAACAAAAAAAGCTATTTGTGCTGACAGCATGGCCAGTAAAAAAAAAAAAGATTTCCCAAACCACACATGTACACCAGTACTATACCAATGAATTTATATTTATGCAAAGAAATAACCAATCAATTTACAAATCCCACTAAGTTAATTGCTTCACTCATGAATATTAATGACCTTAAAAAGACTTAATCATTTGCTTATAAATTGATATTTATTAACTAATCTCAACTAATCACTCTTAAAGTGCCCCTTTTGGGGGGGGGTGTCCTGTAGCTAATTTTACATAATGATTACAAAATTTGTCTAATTTTTAATTACAGTTCTTTACAGTTGCAAAAAAATATAACTTTTGGGTTTCTTGTTATTAAAAAATAAATAAGCAAGCCCAGCCCAGGTGGCAAAAAGTAATGCAAAAGTAACATAATGACTTACTTTCCATAGAAAACAATGCAATTGGTAGCTTTTTATGGAGTAATGCAATATTGTAATGCATTTCTTTTAAAAGTAACTTTCCCCAACACTGTAAGTCGTCATATAAGAACTGCTGTTTTAGGTATAAAACAGTTCTTGGAACAACCAAAAAATACTATGTGCAGGGGTGCAAATTAATATTTTTTGGTTGCTAGTTTTGTCAGAAAGTTAACTGATGTCATCATCTTGCATTACATTAGACTGAAGACAAGCATCATTCATACTTTTTTTGAAAAAAAAAAAAAAACTTTGGAATGAATTGGGAGAAATTCAATCTTTTGGTATAACAAGGCTGAACACATCGTCATTACAATGAAAATCTTCTTGCAGCCAAATTTAAGACTTAGTATTAGCTCAGATCCCTGATCTGAAACTGCCGTCTATAGGAAAACAACAAAAAAGTCAAATGTAGAATTATAGCAGGAACCTTGGAAATATTTTCAACATAGAGCTGAAACCATAGGCGGAGGGTGAACCAACTCCAGGGTAAGGCTAAAAGCAGCCAAATGTATTAAACGTCATAACCCCGTCTTTTTAGGCAAGAACCAGACATGGGTGCCATGTAGGCTAATAAAACATGTTTAATGGGACTGAATTTGTATTTAACGTGATTACAATTGAATAAAAACATTAGAAATTTATAATTATATAACGTTTCCTTTCCACGGCTATTCAAACAGCGAATAAATTATATAGGCTATAGAAAGTGACATTATCACTAACTTTGATCTATCACGAGTTTAAGTACTCTCAAAAAACTAAACTACCGTTATAATCACTGAAGCTGTATACACTGTGAAATTAATCTCTTGCTTACATTGTATGTACATCTGCGCTTTGTTGTTTATGATGAGAGAATTCGCAAGAGTCCGGAATTCAGTCAGAGAACGCGCACGCACTCTGATGAACAAAACTGATGAGTTTCAGCGATGACTCAACTGAACGCCTCTGATTGGCCATTGCATTCCTAAGCTCAATAGAATTGTGTGTGATTGGTTAAAATAAGCAACACTTTAAAAACGCCTAACATGAAATACGGTACAATATGATCAGATCTTAATTTAATGCCACAATCGACACTGTCTATTCATTTTCACTTTGTTAGCAACAGACGTAATATATTTCATTTGTTTGTGCAGGGGCATTTTTGTCCAATTTAGTGGCATTTTTGCCCCAAATCCCTATGGCCTTACACACGCTCCAGCTATGGGGCCACCCAAACATTATAGGTCAATGTGGGCTTCATCGCTCCTTATTGTTGTCTTTTCTGAGGTGAATAGCATTACATGACTATTCACAAGCTGTTTTATTAATAAAAAAAACATAAATGCTTGGAAATAATATTTAAAGTTTTCATTAGTGGTGCACAAGCCACCCAATAATCGCAATAAGCGTGTTTTGTTACTTTTAATATAACACAAATCGTAGCCTTTAAATTCTGTCAATTTTATCAGAACAATGAACTGAATCAATCATCTATTTGTCTATTAGTTCTAGCACGAGATAAACATGAATGAATATCAGAAGACATGTTGAAAAAAATCAGAACAACTTAAATGAATGTCTCATGTTTAGAAAATCATCAACAAAACCGCTTGTGAATAGTCGTAACATAACATGTACCTCAGAAACGCCAACAATATAACTTTGCCAAAATTGTTTTATTATTTTCATAAATCAGTTAACCGCCACCAGTGTTTGGGAAAGTTACTTTTAAAAGTAATGCATTACAATATTGCATTACTCTCTAAAAAAGTAACTAATTACATTACTTAGTTACTTTTTATGGAAAGTAATGCGTTATATTACTTTTGCGTTACTTTCGCGTTACTTTTTAAATATAAGCAGGGCTTGATTGTTTTTAATATAAGAAGTTCTATTTATAGCAAATATAAAAGCCCTTTCACAAGAAAAAGTGTAATGAATAAACCTCAGGCTGAAGCAAAAGTAAATTCACGTCTGTACAGTAGAACGCAGGAGAAGAAACACTCTTCAGCAATAAAAAAACAATGAAGCACAATTGTTAGTTTATCTAAAGTAATTTTTGCCTATTAGTATGGTTGAACTGGATCATCAAAGGTCAGCAGCAAAGACATTGGTTAATAAAATGGGATTAGATACACTCTAAAAAATGCTGGGTTGTTTCAACCCAACTTTGGGTCAAATTTGGACTAACCCAACTCTTGGGTTAAAAACTGAATGTAAAAATTTAACCCAACAGTTGGGTTAGTCCATATTTGACCCAGAGTTGGGTTGAAACAACCCAGCATTTTTTAGAGTGTAATATAACAACTAGTAAGTAGTAATATAAAAAAAATTACTTTACCCAATACTGTACTAAGTTTTCTACAACTATAGGGTATATTATACTACAATACACTACAGTT
>NW_015540842.1:3051518-3074182 GCF_001515605.1 Sinocyclocheilus anshuiensis | reverse complement strand
GAGGGGATGGATGTGGAGGCAAATGGATTGTGGGGAGGATGGGTTGATATAAAAAAAAAAAAGGGTTTAAGTTACTCAAGCTTGCCAAGGCAATGTTAAAGTAGTTGGGTGGTGGGTTGTAGTTTTAAGGATGCAACTGCTTTGGGGATGTAGAAGTCCATTGTGTGAGTCTGTGGCATATTTGTATGGAAGGTGTTGCATTAATTTTTATAAATATACTGCTTAGTCAGAGAGCTACTATTTAGGGCTGTAGTCCTGGAAGACCTCAGCACTGTGCATTTGATGAGTAGGACTTTAGGACTTTTCTCAATACGCAGTATTCATAAAACACTAGGCTAAAAAAATATATATATATATATATATATATACTCAAATGACATGCGGTTTTTCACAGAGATTCTGAATTGTGCATCTGATGCGCACTCCTCTACAACTCATAGGTCAAGTAACAGTGCCAACATGGTGGATGTAGTATGTCTTGTATGTATTGTATTCATATTACACGCCTACATACTTAACATAAACTAACATACTGATAATAAAGTACGTTCTGTAGGTTCTTCATCGAATGCAGTGTGTAATTTTGGATGCATCTTTCCACATTGTGCAGTGCTGGGATAATCCAGGGCCAGAATAAGAAACCACCTATTTAGGATTCAAATTTTTGGGATTCAAAGGATTTATTGGCTTTGAAACTAGTATAGACAAGTAATAGTATTTACTTTGAAAAAGTCATAGGCCACCCAAGGAAAACAAAAAAAGCTATTTGTGCTGACAGCATGGCCAGTAAAAAAAAAAAAGATTTCCCAAACCACACATGTACACCAGTACTATACCAATGAATTTATATTTATGCAAAGAAATAACCAATCAATTTACAAATCCCACTAAGTTAATTGCTTCACTCATGAATATTAATGACCTTAAAAAGACTTAATCATTTGCTTATAAATTGATATTTATTAACTAATCTCAACTAATCACTCTTAAAGTGCCCCTTTTGGGGGGGGGTGTCCTGTAGCTAATTTTACATAATGATTACAAAATTTGTCTAATTTTTAATTACAGTTCTTTACAGTTGCAAAAAAATATAACTTTTGGGTTTCTTGTTATTAAAAAATAAATAAGCAAGCCCAGCCCAGGTGGCAAAAAGTAATGCAAAAGTAACATAATGACTTACTTTCCATAGAAAACAATGCAATTGGTAGCTTTTTATGGAGTAATGCAATATTGTAATGCATTTCTTTTAAAAGTAACTTTCCCCAACACTGTAAGTCGTCATATAAGAACTGCTGTTTTAGGTATAAAACAGTTCTTGGAACAACCAAAAAATACTATGTGCAGGGGTGCAAATTAATATTTTTTGGTTGCTAGTTTTGTCAGAAAGTTAACTGATGTCATCATCTTGCATTACATTAGACTGAAGACAAGCATCATTCATACTTTTTTTGAAAAAAAAAAAAAAACTTTGGAATGAATTGGGAGAAATTCAATCTTTTGGTATAACAAGGCTGAACACATCGTCATTACAATGAAAATCTTCTTGCAGCCAAATTTAAGACTTAGTATTAGCTCAGATCCCTGATCTGAAACTGCCGTCTATAGGAAAACAACAAAAAAGTCAAATGTAGAATTATAGCAGGAACCTTGGAAATATTTTCAACATAGAGCTGAAACCATAGGCGGAGGGTGAACCAACTCCAGGGTAAGGCTAAAAGCAGCCAAATGTATTAAACGTCATAACCCCGTCTTTTTAGGCAAGAACCAGACATGGGTGCCATGTAGGCTAATAAAACATGTTTAATGGGACTGAATTTGTATTTAACGTGATTACAATTGAATAAAAACATTAGAAATTTATAATTATATAACGTTTCCTTTCCACGGCTATTCAAACAGCGAATAAATTATATAGGCTATAGAAAGTGACATTATCACTAACTTTGATCTATCACGAGTTTAAGTACTCTCAAAAAACTAAACTACCGTTATAATCACTGAAGCTGTATACACTGTGAAATTAATCTCTTGCTTACATTGTATGTACATCTGCGCTTTGTTGTTTATGATGAGAGAATTCGCAAGAGTCCGGAATTCAGTCAGAGAACGCGCACGCACTCTGATGAACAAAACTGATGAGTTTCAGCGATGACTCAACTGAACGCCTCTGATTGGCCATTGCATTCCTAAGCTCAATAGAATTGTGTGTGATTGGTTAAAATAAGCAACACTTTAAAAACGCCTAACATGAAATACGGTACAATATGATCAGATCTTAATTTAATGCCACAATCGACACTGTCTATTCATTTTCACTTTGTTAGCAACAGACGTAATATTTTTAATTTGTTTGTACAGGGGGATTTTTGTCCAATTTAGAGGCATTTTTGCCCCAAGTCCCCAGGGCAGGGGAAGGCTAAGCCTTACACACACTCCACCTATGGCTGAAACAAAATAAAGGCAGTGTAGACAATAAGCTTTGAAGCAATTTTCTTGGATGGCCATGTGACTGAAACATGAATCAAAGATAGTTTATTATTTGTTAATATTGGACACTGAGCAATGTTCATAGTGCCATTATTTTTCTTATGCCATGCAAATATGCAGCCACAAATGTGAGAGTGTTTAAATGTGTTTCTGTTTGAGGATTTGCTGGGCCATTTCGGGTCTCTTACATTGTACCGCCTTGTCTGTCCTACTCTGGTCTAGGTGGTAGTCAACGCCTTGGTGGGTGCCATCCCTTCCATTATGAATGTCTTGCTGGTTTGCCTCATCTTTTGGCTGATTTTCAGTATCATGGGTGTCAACCTGTTTGCGGGAAAGTACTACTACTGCTACAATGCGACTGAAAAGGCAATGTTCGAAATTGATGTAGTCAACAACAAATCAGAGTGCCAAGCACTGATAGATCAGAACTTCACTGAGGTGCGCTGGAGAAACGTCAAAATCAACTTTGACAATGTGGGTGCTGGTTACTTGGCTCTACTGCAAGTGGTAAGACTACCTGCCTGCTTTTAGTTTCTAGTAAGCTGTTTTTTTGGCTGAAGAAATATGTTAAACACTGATATTAACTTTCCCTTTATGCTGCTTAGGCAACCTTTAAAGGATGGATGGACATCATGTATGCAGCAATTGATTCACGAAAGGTGAGATGTTTGTGCAATCTTACTTGCCACCTGAGTCAAAGTACCCATTTAAACTATCTTTCTCTCCTCAGGTGGGAGACCAACCAAAGTATGAGGACAACATCTACATGTATATCTACTTTGTTATCTTCATTATATTTGGCTCTTTCTTCACACTCAACCTCTTCATTGGTGTCATCATTGATAACTTCAACCAGCAGAAGAAAAAGATAAGTCTCCACTTTTTTTTCTTCACTTTAAATGATTTAAACATTTTCTTTACATTTAAACGAGTGATTTTCACAGCATATTTGGACTTTAGCGGAGCAGATTTTAACCAAATATTGTTTATGACTATACTTTGGAGGTCAGGATATCTTCATGACAGAGGAACAAAAGAAGTACTACAATGCTATGAAGAAGCTTGGCTCAAAGAAACCTCAGAAACCCATACCCAGACCCCAGGTACAACACTGATGAAAAGTGTGATATTTCGCTCATTGAATTGACTTGAATAGAGTCCTAATCTCAAATCTATGCTAATTTCTCCTCTTCTTTAGAACAAGCTCCAGGGCATGGTGTTTGACTTTGTGACACAGCAGGTCTTTGATATCTCCATCATGATCCTCATCTGTTTGAACATGGTCACCATGATGGTTGAGACAGACGATCAGTCACAGGAGACTGAAAACATTCTGTATTGGGTTAACTTCATCTTCATCGTGTCCTTCACCTCTGAGTTTGTCCTGAAGCTCTTTTCACTGCGTCATTATTACTTCACCAATGGCTGGAACATATTTGACTGTGTTGTGGTCATTCTCTCTATCGTGGGTAAGTGAACCATGTTTCACTAACTTCATTTAGGTTTTGAAATACAGTGGCATATGTTTGGCTCATTTGTCCTCTTCTTCTCCTTGCTTTCTATCCCCCAAACCACAGGTATGTTTCTGGCTGACCTGATCGAGAAGTACTTTGTGTCACCAACTTTGTTCAGGGTTATCCGTCTGGCTCGAATCGGACGTATCTTGCGTCTGATCAAAGGAGCAAAGGGCATTCGGACTTTACTGTTTGCCCTGATGATGTCACTGCCGGCCCTGTTCAATATCGGCCTTCTGCTGTTCTTGGTCATGTTCATCTTTTCTATCTTTGGCATGTCAAACTTTGCCTATGTAAAGCGGGAGTCTGGCATAGATGACTTGTATAATTTTGAAACATTTGGGAATAGCATGATCTGCCTGTTCATGATAACCACCTCAGCGGGGTGGGATGGCCTTCTTGCTCCCATTCTCAACTACCCACCGGATTGTGACCCGAATAAGGAGAATCCAGGTACCCCGATGAAAGGTGACTGCGGAAACCCTTCAGTGGGCATCTTCTTCTTCGTCATGTACATCATTGTCTCGTTCCTTATCGTGGTTAACATGTACATCGCCATCATTCTGGAGAACTTCAGCGTTGCCACGGAGGAAAGTGCTGATCCACTTTGCGAGGATGACTTTGAGTCCTTCTACGAAATCTGGGAAAAGTTTGACCCAACTGCTTCCCAGTTTATCACCTTTGCCAAGCTGGGTGACTTTGCGGACACTCTGGAGCACCCACTGCGCGTTCCCAAGCCCAACACTATAGAGCTGATCGCCATGGACCTGCCCATGGTGAGCGGCGACCGTATTCACTGCCTAGATATCCTGTTTGCCTTCACCAAACGCGTGTTGGGTGATAGCGGCGACCTGGACATGATGCGGCAACAGATGGAGGAACGATTCATTGCTGCCAATCCTTCCAAAGCGTCTTTTGAGCCCATCACCACCACTCTGCGCCGAAAGCAGGAGCACATGTCTGCCTCGGTCATCCAGCGTTCTTACCGTGCTTATCTTATTCGGAGAGGCTTCATCTGCAAGCGCTTGCTCAACTGCAGCAGGCTGGAGAATGGCGGGACCAATCAGGACAAGAAGGAGGGCACGCCTTCTACTGCCTCGCTGCCGTCCTACGACAGCGTGACCAAACCTGAGAAGGAGAACCTGGAGGAGAGTGACAGCAAGGGCAAAAAGGGCAAAAACCAAAAAGAGGTCAAGGAATCCAAGTGTTAGGAATGACGGAGACTGAACTGTTGAGTCGAGACTGAAGCTATCTATTCCAACAAATGTATAGAAAATCATTTGCAACAAAAAACACAGAAATCTTTGGGGAACAAGGTTGTTTACAGACAACAAATGCACCGGGAAAGCAGCTTGGTTTTTACAGATTTAATGATGACCAAACCAACCTATGAGCTTACTGTCTTAACATTTGTGCTCCGTGACCAAGACTTTACTGTTCCAACTGCAGCTGAAAGGCACTTGCAAGGAGAAACAAAATAATGACCTATGGCAGACATCTTTGATAGGGACCACCTGCCAAAGGACAAAGCAGTACAAAGCAAGCTCATAAGATGGATTCCTTTGCACGAGTTCAGCATTCCTCTGCTATGGACATCCCTTTCAAACACTACACTGCCGAAATCCCACGGAAACCTCCCGCTCATCCCAGGAGGATTCTGGGACGTTGTATTTCAACCATAGGAGAACCAGTAATAACGACGTTAACTCAATCATGTGGAGTGTCCGCGGTAAAAAAAAAAAAGAACAAAAACAAAACAGAAACATTATGCAAGGGTTTTCAGTTGTTGTGATGAATATCTCACCTTATTTGACCCACAAAAAGTAGGGAAAAAAGCTCAGCCCATGTCATTCATCTCGTCATCATCTCTTTGTTATACTTACAGAAAAAATACATTTTATACATGGGCTTTCACATCGATATTGGGTTGGGGGATTTATCAGGGTTTTGACTTGGGCTGAAAGGGACTTACTCAGACCGAGTTCCTGGTAAATAAATAATTAATTGTGCTCGTTCAGTGCATAGAAATGACTTGCATGGTGGCATGTTTTTGATCAGGAATCATGCATGTATAATCATAGTCCACTTGACACTGCTACTCAAACCACATCAGTGGCTTGACCATACATTCGATACTGTCCACTAGTTATCAAATGAAATATATATAGCTGGGAAATGATTGGTCAATAGCAACATATTTAACTTCTGGCTATGACAAGTATATTTATACTTACCCCTCGTAAAGCTTGCTTCCTGATTAACTGATTCTCACACCATGTGTCATGTGCGTATTTTAAGGTGGTCGATCAAAGCTGTTCCTTCGTTTGGATATACAATGTGGCAACTGCACATTCGCACACCCGTAGGGGTGTTTCACTGCCCTGGACCTGAGGAGAATTTGGGATGACAATTTGGAGAAACAATTTCACTCGAATCAAATCTTGGGTTCATAAACCTTGATTTGCTTTTTTGCACCAGCAATATGATTCAACTGCCCCTCAATGTGCAGCTGAGGCTCCGGTAGGGCCTTCAATAGATCTTCAAAAAGTACAGCCATCATGCCATTTAAACCCTTACAATGCTTTGTCAGGCCTTGGTGGGAGGCCATCTCTTCGATTTTCCTGGAGCTACTTGTCTTCGTGTCAGCACATCCTCATGTTTACCATTTAAAGAGGTTGTCAGTTGTGTTAGCATCTTGTTTTGTCTTAAAGATGTTGAAGAAAGCACTCGAGTAGCCATTTTGAATGCATCCTGTAGACATTTAATAGCTTTCTCCCTGTTGAATGAAAAAAGTGACTGATGTATATTTGGTATAGCTTGGATTACACATGTAAACTGGCCTTACACAGCAAGAAAACAAGGAAGGTGGCACTTTTAGAATGAAGTGATCGGTACTTATTCTCTGATAGTATGCAGTTTATTTTAGCCAGTGGTGGTGATGCTACAAATTGGCTTGTTGCTACCTCTTGAGCAAACTGCCATCCCTTCTTGCTCTGGGTGCAATAGAAATGGTTTGAATTTGCAACAGTAATTCTTTCGTTTACAGTATTTTGAGTAATGTTTCATTACCTCTCCTATTTGATAAGGATGAATGCTTATTCTGGTGTGGGCTAGCCCAGTGTGAGGTGTTACGGTGGATCACAGATAATGTAAAACAATGCTAATACATAGGTATAGGATTATGAAATCATACGACATCTCCAATCGCTGGGTCAGCAGACGTACTCCACCAGAGAGCCAGAGCGCGGGAGAGCACACCAGTTTACAAACCCACTTCCTCTACTTGTCAGACCTGTAGGTCTGCTTACTGCCTGAGATCTGTAAATCAGTGTGGGTGCTGTGGACTTGAACCAAACGAAACCTGGTGAAACACTTAGACTACCGTGTAGTTTCCCCCCCTAACTCCCATTTTAGTTCAGATGTGAAATGAAAAATCACTCTCACTGACTGTATGACAAGTTAATGTATCATTCAGTGTACAGGAGGGGGCTATGATGTATATGGCACAATTGCTGAAAATAATTAACTTTTTGAGGAAAACTATAAGCATTGTAATATATTATTTTTTTTTAAATGGCATGCTTTGTTGTGGGTTTTGTAAATACAGAATTTTAAAGAATTACTGCTATTAATCTAATAATAAATTATAACAATGATATAGAATGGCTTCCAGCTGATGCCCTTGTCACATATTTAATTTTTTTTTCTCACATTTCACTTTTATTAAAGGGAATTAAATGATATAATGTATCAAGAATATTATACAAAGAATATATACATGTGTGTGTATATATATATATATATATATATGAAAGGATATACAAATGAGCACTGTAATATTTCATTTATATGCAACATGTCCAGTGGATGTCCCAAAAAATTATGTTGGAGATGAACACGCGCATGATTGTTATCAGTGCTGCTTGGATATTTAAATCTGATACTGTATGATGAGAGAGTTATGCAACCAGCACACCTCTGTAACCTTGAGGTTTTATTGACACTCATACAAACACACATTTACACGTGAATGCACATATATATGCGCCGTCCTGCCTATGGACATTGTGTGGTCACCCACCCGAGCCTGAAAGTCTAAAACAGTCACAGAGCAGTTAATGTATTTTACTCTAAAGGCCTCCCCGAACACTTCAGTGCCGGTACTCTCAGGCCTGAACAACAGTTTTGTATGCATTTCGTATCCGGGTTTTATGTGTTCAGTGGTCTGTTTCTATTGCTACTTCACTAATTGTCGTGTGCCTTTTTCTGCATTTTCTCCATGTTCCTACATTTTCTGAATTGCATTTCACTGCAGTTTTAGAGGATGGTGCCATATTTTACATTTAGTTGATGGTGGGGGAAAGACATGAGAATTCAAAATGGAGTACAGTGCAAATCAGGGACTATAGTCTGAACAAGGTGTCTGGTGTACTGCCAGAGGAACACTGAAACCAACCAAGAAAACAAGCCCACTTCTTCCAGATGTTACGAAATCTTCTGATGTTCTGTTTTCTGTACTTTGTGTATCATCCACTTGGCTTGTAAAAAAAAAAAAAAGTATAGCTTGCCTCCAGACTTTTGTGTTTTTTCCATCTTTGAAACTCACTTTTGTATCGATATTCAGTTACTGGACTTCCATTTTTAGCATGACTAAAATGCTTTCCATTTTGCTGAAAAGATTTCAAAAGTGCTTTTCAAACTGTTTTGTTTGACACAGTGTTGTAGGAGGACATATAACGGTGTGTATGGCACAACCACTGGAACTCTTAGTAAGAACATATAAAAGATTGTCTTCATTTGAGCACGAAACTTTTTATTAACAATAAAGCAGCCTTCTAGTTGCACAGAGTCGTCACTGATTTTGTTGACCATGAATGAGAAGCCACACACACATTTAGAGCACACCTGACATCAAAAAATTTGTCTTTAATCTGCTACACTCATAACTGCCCCCCACCCCCATAAAACTATTAACACCTTTTACTTTATTTAATTCTCTGCTCTTAAAGTGATAGTTTACCCAAAAAGGAAAAAATTTGGTCATTATTTACTTATCCTTGTTCTAACTGTTTCAATCATGCATTTCTTTCTTCTGTGGAACACAATAAAAGCTATTTCAACTGTTTTTGCCCATCCAATTTAATCAACAGGGTCCAAAAACAACGTTGGACCCCATCGACATCTAATACATGGACAAAAATCTACGGTGGCCGAGAAGTGCAAAGCAAATCACAATTCTGAAAACAAAATAACAAATTACAAACGCAAATGCAAGTCTAAAAAACAAAATAACAATTCAGAAAACACAACAACAATTCAGAAAACATTATAACAAGTCAGAAAACACAACGACAAATCCGAAAACAAATGAACAAATCAGAAAACACAACGACAAATCCGAAAACAAATGAACAAATCAGAAAACACAACGACAAATCCGAAAACAAATGAACAAATCAGAAAACACAACGACAAATCCGAAAACAAATGAACAAATCAGAAAACACAACGACAAATCAGACAAACCGGAAGAGGTAGGTATAGTTTGAGACAGCGCCATTGGTTTGGGATTACTCACTGCTGACTGGACGAGACATCTGTCAATCAACGTATACAGGAAGAACCAGCCGAAGAACAGCAGAGTCGTGGTAGAAAGTTCGGAGATGATATTAAAGTAGCTCAGTTTAAATGTATGAATTGCCCTCACTATGGAATAAAAAAAATACGGAATGTATATTTACATATAGTTAAAAGTGGCTGTAAAAAATCAGCTCCAGTGGCGCAGATGGTTAAGTGCTTGACATTGGCTTTTTGACGCGATCGACCGGGGGTCGATCCCGCCTTTTGCCGAACTTTTTTTTTCTCCCTTTTCAAATCTCGTATCACATAGTAAAGGCATTTATTTTCAATAAAAATTAAGGAAATAATCAAAAAGTTGAAAATAAAGTATCAGTTAGGGTAGGTGTAGGGAGGGCTTTATTGTACCAATAAGGTGACATCCATTTAATAATTAAAATTAAAATTATAATTTACACTCAATACGTTATTATTGCATACTGTTTTATAATGTACTACAATACTGAAGTGCAGATAATTGCCACTATTTTCAACAAGTAGTATACATAGAAATCCTGCTATTTTAACATTGTGTAAATAGGTATTTGCACTTAGTGTAAATAGCATATTGCTAAAAATACTGCTATTTTCACTTAGTGTAAATAGAATCCATTGCTGATACGAGATTTGAAAAGGGAGGAAAAAAAAGTTCGGCAAAAGGCAAGATCGAACCCGGGTCAATCGCGTCAAATAGCCACTGTCAAGCGCTTAATCATCTGCACCACTGGAGCTCGTATTTTTCAGCCACTTTTAAGATTTTGTTTTTTAGACTTGCATTTGCATTTGTAATTTGTTATTTTGTTTTCAGAATTGTGATTCGTTTTGGCCACCGTAAAAATCACTGAGAAAACACTTTTTAGTTCAGCAGAAGAAAGTAAGTCATCTCAAACCCTTAATTTTGTGGTCTTGTCTTTGAGAGTTTGGCAGTATGAGAAGCTTTCAAATGATTCTCAAGGTGAGATGGGATATGCACTAATAACATGGACTTCTAAACGAGCGTCACAGCGGATTGTGGCAAGAAATGCTCCTCTGTTCATCTAGTAAGTCATGGTTTAGCAGAGAGATCAATAGAAAGCTATTAGCTGTGAGCTTAAGTATCAGTGACACTCATCTGACTTGCCTCACCTCCTAACCTCAGCGGGGTTGCATCCTGACCACTAGCTTTTGGTTGAATTGATTTGCACTTTTACCAGTGTAGCATTGCTTAAAGGATTCGTTCAGCCAATAATGAAAATACAGTTATCATTTACTTGCCCTCATTGTTTCTTTCTTCTGTGTAACCTGAAAGGAGACACATTTGAATAGTGCATCCTTAAAATTACAACAAATGGGGACTAAGGCTTTCATGCTTTAAAAAAAAACCATAAATGTGGTCCATGTGACTTGTGCATTATATATTATAACCATCTGAAACACATAATAGCTTTGAGTGAGAAACAGTGACATTTCTTACTGTCAGTGAGTTGATCTTGAGATGGTTTTCAACCAGGGACAAAATAATTTTTAATCAATTCTTATTAAATTAGCTCCTCAACTTGATTGAAAAAAACCTGAACACGTGACGAAACCAAATTTTAAAAGTGTTATTTCTAGGCCTGGAAAAGTTATGTAAATTAATACAATTGTAAAACTCTATGGGCATTCTTATATTAAATATATATTCCAAAATGTTTGAAAATCTGAGTACAAAATATTTTTTAAATAATATATTTAATTATTATCCAGTAAATCATGAACAACTAGAAAAGCCATGGGTCAAAAAGATTCATTAAAACATTATTCTGATTCATTAAAAAATAATTTACAAAACGGACATTGTTGCAACTTCTCTTATGAATAAACCGGCGAAGTAGAGCTATGGTAGATATCAAGTTTTTTCAGTAAATAATGACAAAATTTTCGGCCAGTGTCACAAAATGTAGGCTATTGTATGGCTTCAGAAGATTTGGGTATAGTGCACGAGTCAGATGGATCTCTTTTAATATGCTTTATGTAATTTTGACAGCACCAGTCCTCATTCACTTTCATATATTGAAAAAAATAACCACCAGAATGTTCTTAACAACAAACAGTTATTGTTCAGAAAAATCGGTCAGAATATTCATTTTTGGGTTCCGTTGCTTTTGTTAAAAGAAGATGGCAGAACGGACAAGGACGAAAATAAACCAAAGCAAAAGAGAAGAAGCGTGGGAGCTGTAAACCGCTCATAACTGTTTCTACCTTTTCCTCGCTTCTCCTCCATTTCACAGCTGAGCAGGATTGTGCCCCTGCTTGCCTTTCTGCAAGTCACCTGGCTAGTTTTGTTGTTTCCCTCCTTTTACTCGCATCGCCAAACCTTACAACACATGATATCCCACCCCCGTCCCATCGGTGCAACAGTCACGTATGGTACGGACCTGCTTTTTATCTTAAAATGTCTGTCTCGCCCCCAGCGTTCAGTATGCGAGGCGAGGTGGAGACAGAGAGGAGAGAGGGTGCGGCGGAGCACTGCAGTGCAGATAAATGAATGCACCACTGGTGGCTGAGTCAGCCCACTCCCAGTTTGGCCCACTGCCTGCACCAACTGTGTCCGAGGATGAACAACATGCATGCAGTCAACACACACATACAGTCAATATGTCTCCTGCCTGATCGAAGACGCAACGAACGATTTGCTCTCTGCTCTCGGTGTTTTACTGGCCATAAATGTGCATGTTAGTTTGCAGGTCTTGGAAGCTTACGAACTCGACCTGATTCTTGCATGATCTTACATGCATAAAAGTAAATAAAACCTCTTCGTTTCAGACTGGTTTCTGAATAAGCTCAGTCCTCCATATTAAAACCAATAAAGTGTGTTATTTTTGCCGCAGTCGATCTGTTATTCCGCCAGCAGTCTGGTAAACTACAAACCAGCTGCTGTGATTTATGGTCTGGTGCTTTCAGACTCCACTTATAAAGAGACTCCAGTGAATAAATGAAGGGGGGCTATATCACTGTCAAGTCACCCTGACATCCACCAATCGCAGAAGCCACGGCGGTTCTCCAACTCCACCACCTGAGCAGCATCAAAACTGCACTGGAACTACAAACATAATGGAGAAACAACGCAAAGGTGCTGCTGGACGTTGTGGGTATTGTAGGCATTTTGAATGACTATAGTGCTTAATTTACGTAACAGTCAGTGTTCTTGAAATGTCCAAATAATTACATAAATCAATGACACACTACAGGCTGCTAGATTGAATCATATTCATTTATTCCTCTTAACTCGTATTTAGTCTATTTCTATCTTCCAGGAAGAATGATAAACCTTGGTCTTTTGAATGTTTTAATGAATTTACACTGTGACTATGTATAAGGTTATGTTTATGCATATATAGGTCTATTTGTTGTTGTATTTTATTGTATTGCTTCTAAAAGATTGCTAGTAAGACATATTGCGCATTCAATAAAGCTGCAGCTAGATAACTGATTCAGGCAGCATTTTAACTATAGCCTAACAACCATCTTTCCTTCACATGTGATTTTCTGCACAAAGTTCCATTTACAGTAGTGCACTTACATTCAGGCCTGCATGACATATCCCTTATACATTCAAATGTAAAAGTAGGAACTGATTTTAGAATTTGAAACCCACAAGGAGCTTGAAAATTCTTTGGCAAATATAGCATGTTGCTTGTATGTGTCAGTCTTGCGTCATTTAAGTTAATATTTGTTATTTTTAAGTTAAAATGTAATTATTTTTAGCATTAATGTAAAAATACTTTATTTGAGCGTCACGTGTGACAACATTTGCGAGCGCTGGCAAAACCGTTTTAAAGTAAAGCGCTCCGACTAGTGGTGGCTATCGTAACTGCATTCTTCATATTTTACAAAAATATGGTGCGAAAAGGAAACCGTTCTGTTGGAACAAATACTAAAATACTATAAATGTTATTGTTTCTGATAAAAATTTCTAAATAGTTAAACTACGTTAGTAGCCTACTTCCAGTAGGCCTATTTCTTCTGTACTGTAGGTGTTTACTATAGTGTTTTGGGCAGCGATGGAAACATTTTGAAATAGAAAAATATAACATTTTAGTACTGATAAAATATAAATAAATAAATAAATGCATACATACATGCATTTTATGGCGAAATTATATTTTAAATTTTAAAATGTCTAAACAACTATATTCAAGTGGCAATTAACTGAATGGAGTTTATAAATAAATTATTCTGTTGCTTTTATGAAAAAGTTCTCCCATGATTTGGGGCTGTACATTGGGTGTGAAATGAGAACATATCTTTTCCCTTCAAAAATGGGCTTATCACAGCTATGTGATCTGTTGACAGATATTGGGTTAAATGTGGTCAACTTGATTGCTTCTCCATGTCATGGGAGAAATGGCCTACTGAGCAACATGTTGCAACACCTCCACTTTTGTATTTGTATGGGAAAATGAAATGTTAAATGCTTATTATAGGTGTTCTCTGCTGAGGGAACCACTGCCTTTTCGTTAGTATGTCATAAGTATGACAAAACATCTTGAAACTCGTGTTGTACACTTCACTGTTTGATGTTATTTTAATACAGACATCTCATTTCATAATGATCAGGGGTCCCGTAACAGTCAGGTCGCCTGTTTCTGGTTGTTTTAAAAAGGACGTTTTGGCCTATTTTCTTGTATACAAGTTATTTGAATGTGGGTTACTTGCTTTTTACTTTTTTACTTTTTAACTTGAAATGCCATCGTGTATGTGTAATGTCTTTCAGACAGCTACAGCAGATGTTTTCAAATAACAAGTCTGGTCCTGAGTGGACACATGACCCTTTGTTAAATTTCTTCTGATATTTTCATGTTAATGTTGTTTAATGTTGCAAAACAGTAACTTGTTTGACCATAAAGTCTGTTCTACCTCCCAGCTTATTTAGGATCACCTACTTAGACACTGATGGAGAAAGCGTCCAACCACAGAGACATCTGTACGCTAAAAAGATAAAGTAAATCAGAAACAAATGGGTCGATTTAGTTTAATAACGTACACAATAAAGAATTAAAACAGAAGTTACATTCATTAAATCCATTTTGTAACTGACCAAGTATACACAAAGGCTCCTATACCATGTCTAATTTCAAACTGCCCTGTTTTTTGCCAATTACTGAATCATCTGTTAATTTGGTCTGTGATACACAAGTACAGCTAGAAAAAAAACACCAAGGCGAGGGAGTTGATTTTGGAGGGTGAAGGCAGAGGAACTTTTCCATGGAACTGAAGTAAGTTAAATGCAGCTGTTCAGTCACAAAGCCAATTTGTAGGACAACCCGAAAAGGGTAATTTACCGTAAATTCCCTTAAGAATTTCCTTTGGATTTTAGAATAGAATTCTTGCATTTCTTGCAACTGAGCACAGCAAAGTCTGTGGTCAACACTGGAGAGATTAAAGTTTTGTTGCTACATAAGAACTGTAAGCAGATAATTATATATATATATACATATATATATATTACATACACACACACACACACACACACACACACACACACATATCTTTTTTCCTGTGCTTTAGGACTATAAAGTGAACATCTCTATTTCATTTCAGCTAGGTCAAGAATCGGCTGTATAGGTCCTGTTAAGATATCAAAACCGCACCAGTATTATTTTGCCATGGCCTATGTCGCAATTTTCAAGTGTTAAACTGAATTGCAACCTAGTCCTAAATATATCATCAGATTTAATTCATTCAAATGAATATGACTTTTCCAAAAGAAAAATATCTATCATCGATTTAGGAAAATGTTATATTCATCAGACCAAATGGAGTAAACTCAAAACCTAATATTGCTCATTTTCAAACAGCCTTTAAAGTTTATTTAGAATCTGTAAAGCAAAAAAAAAAAAAAAATGTTTTAAATAAAAAAGCCCTAAGAATTGTATCTTTGTTAAATGAATTTAAATGTTTGTGATGCCCTTTAATTTTAATTTCATCCTTTGTTGTTTTAATTTTGTTGCTGAGTTATTGCTGTTTCTGTTTGTGCTTGCTGATCTTGCTTTAATTTTGTAATTTTGAAAGCTGCAAAAACATGAACACTGACAGCCACTGTTTTCCAAGCAAGGTATAAAACGCAAATATTAGGCTATATGTTATTGTAGGTGCCACCAGTGACAAACTATTTCGCTCTATCCCTTAATATGATTCTTAAAAGGTTGAAATTAATATTGTTTTATTTTTTCCCATCTGCAGATCAGTCACATGACAAATGCTCATGGTAAACACACAGCAAAGATGGCAGCGTCCAATCACGTGTTGCGTAAACGAAGCAACTGGCATTAAGATGAATGGGAACGCGGACGGACGCTCACCAGGTACTGCAGATCACCTTGATTCCATCCTACAATGCTAATACCACACCAACTTTATCTGTAAGAAACTGTTAGAAAGTCTACTCTCGGACACATGCTTATATGGGAGCAGCTCGCAGCGCGAATTTGATGGCGGGAATATTGTAGACAAAGGTTTATATAAACGTTCATGTCAAAATATAAAAAAATTAAAATCGACAAATATTTAAGCCTAGCCTTTATCTTTTTTGGTATCTCTGGTAATGCGTACCTATAGCTCCCACAAGGGGACGTTATTTAGCTGATAATCTTAGCCTACTAACAAGGTAATAACTTTTCGCACTTTTACATGTTTTTTTTTTAATTGTATTATATTTTTTAAATGGTGCACAGTCGGTTATTTTGTATAAGAGATGTTTTATAACAGGTTTTCGACCTTGTATTTGTCATGAGAGTGAGTTGTCGTGTTTATGGTTGCAGTTCATTAACATATCTGAAGATGGCATAGTTTCTCCTCTACACTATCTCTACAATTCTATTTAACTGTCTGTCCCACTTGTCCAGCCAAGGCACAGTACTTAATGACTGATTCAAATTCATGAGTCTGTTATTACTGTAAACGTAGAGCTGGAAAAGTGTATGCCAAATTGCTATGGATGTTTAATTCATCTCATGAAATATTGAGTGCATTTCCTCCATTGTCTTGTACCCCAGTCAAAGTCATTACTGGTTGAGGTATTAATTAGTAATGAATTTGTTTCTGTATTTCCTTTTCATTGTGTTTCTCCATTATATAACTAAAAGAATGTTTGCAATCCATGTGTGCATGCATATGTATGCATTACTACATAGCACTTATGTTTGTAATTGCTTGTGCTTGTATTTGTGTTCATGTGTATTGCATTTGTGTGTGTGTGTGTGTGTGTGTGTGTGTGAGAGAGAGGGAGAGGTATAGCAATATTAGCACGTGGCGCCTGGATGTCCTTGCTAGATTTGTAATAAGCAGACTGCATGTATTATTCAGGGCTGTGTGGACAGGCCCCACTCTGCTCCATGCTCTCTCGTCCTGGCCCGTCCCCCAGGGAATGGATGCCTAAATTACTATTTCTATTTGATATATTCTCATAGCCCAGCCCTTAAAAAGCATAGGGAGAGAATGGTGTGTTGTGCGGGGATCACTATGTAGCGGTCACTCTGTAGAAGTCAGAGGTGGACTAGTGGATACAGATTTATGCATTCATTCCTCTGATGATATAAACAGCAATGTCACCTTTCTTCAAGTATGCTGATCTGAACATGTCAGAAAGGGAAAATTCTGTTTAATTGAATTGTGCCCACAATTTATTTTATTATTGAATCTTCCTGAAATTTGAATCTCATGTTGTCTGGTAGCATGGTTTTTTATATGGTTGGTGGCTATTTTTAATTTATTAAAAAAAATTTTTTAGCTGCTTTCCATAGTTGGGTCAATGAAGAGTGTCCATGACAAAGAAAAGGAAAACTCTTTTTAAAATCTACACGTGTTCTTGCCAAGTTCTTGCTATTCATGATATTCAATTGTATTAATGTAGGTTTCATATGGATTTCATAACATGTATACCATTTGTCAAGTAAAGTTTAAATGTATAATGTTATAAGGATATTTGTGAGCGCTCTTGTTAGGGTCCAAGCACAGATGGTGTGAAGACCCTCTTGGAATTTCTCAGTTTATTAATCTTTCATATATATATATACAATTTTTTTTTTTTTTTTTTTTTTTTTACAAATATTAATAATATAATATTTTAATATTAATCATAAATATCATTATGCTTTTGGTTACACTACATGACATTTTACAACCTAAACTAAACTTGCCTTTTGTAAAAGTCAAATGATCTGATATTGAAGAGTTTTATTGACCGTGATACAGTAATGTGTCATTTCCTATTTTGTGTTTTCTGCATATTAGTTGGACCACATAATGAGCAAGATGTGTTTGAATATTATTAAACAGTGAAACAGTTTTGTAGAAATAATAATTATTATAATCAATAATTATTCCAAACTACTTATGATTTTTAAATAATGTTATTTATTTTATTCTATTCTACTTTATTTTATTTTTAGGCATTTTTCTTCATTATGACGATATCATGTATCACCCTGACATGATTAAAAAAATAAAAAATACAACCCTCTACATTGCGAGTAAATCACTCGCACATGCGACTAAATCTTCACTCTGGGCGACTAAATGATGTCTAATATTAGCCCATGGCTAATAAATTCTTAGATTTTACTCGCCAGTGTGTGAGTTGGAGGCTGAGTATAAGTTAGCACTGATATATTTTCACTCGCCAAACACTCTTAACAAGTACAGTACTCCTGCCTGTATGATGAGTCATTGAGGGACTACCACGACAGAACAAAGAAAGAAAAATGCTGGCGAACTATAGCGGAACCGCTTCAGCAATGTTTACACTCTTGTTTTCAGAAGTCAGTTGCTAGTTCCGCCTTCTCGATGACATCATGCGCGTTGTTAAAGATGGCACGCGATGAATGGTCGGGAAGCAACGTGTAGTCTGACATGTTTCTTGTCCACGACACGACAAGATTTTAGGAGTCAAAATCATGTAATCTGACACAGTGACTATCGTGACCGACAAAAATATCGTGTAGTCTGAACCCGGCATTAATGTATTTGGCGTACTGTAAACTCTAGTGTGAAGGTGCACGACTCGCCGTCGCTTTCTCTCACACGCGCAAAGAGAAGGAGAGAGCGAGAGTCTTACATAACATGCAGAATTGATGCGCTACATGTAAACGATATACTTTGTTGTTTTTTCCTGTCAAAATAATGGAGTTCCTTTGGAATTCTTCAGCTTTTAAGAACTGCCGGGTTCTCCGGTAGTAGGCGGAAGTAATGCGCAAACGACAATCTCATTGGCTGGTGCTCACCTATTATCGTCCCTGTTTTGATTTCAGCGAATCAGTTCGAGCGAACACACACAACCTGATTAATATTCATGAATCCAGCAGCTCGTTAATCCTTGGTGCTTTTTATATTGTTCTTATTAGTAGAATTCGAATATAATAATAATAATAATAATATCTTATCAGTATTATTGTTCGTTTTTTCCAATTTTTTACAGGAACACTGAATGACCAAAAAAAGCACCAGCACCAGTCCTAAGTTCAGTTAAAATGACTAATTTGCATTCATACATGGTTACCAAGTTTTAATTACTAAACTTCTATTATTAAATAATACTTGATTATCATATTATAATGCTTGACTGCTTGACTGACTGATGTTAAGAGTGTGCAAACACACACACACGCATATATAATATAGTATAGTATTTCAGTCTGGCGAGTAAACAAAAAAATTTACTAGCCAATGGCAATTAAATTTCCAAGGTGTCCGTAGAGGGTTGAAACGCTTAACCCTAAATACACCCTAAATGCACCTCTTCTATGATGAACATATCATTGTTTGTATGATTTGCATTATAATGCTTTTTAGAATGAATTTGTAGACATTCATTGCAGACATTTATTGACCAAGTTGTTTACTAAATAAAAAATATTATAAAAAAATATAACAGGCTACTTTTTAACAGGCTACTTTTTTCAGGCATCCCTGAAAAAAGATATGGTTCCTTTTCAAGTAAACATGTTTTAGAGCCTGGAGTAGTTTCATTGGTTTCTCTCCAGATGCTGTTTCATGGCCAGAGCTGTGAGCTAATTACACCTTTGTTGCTAATGTTCCTGCCAATAAACACTATAACTGAGGTCAATAGTTTAGCCGGGCCTTTTTTTCTCCATTTATTTGGCCTGTTAATGATAGGATATCAGATTCCGATCTCTTTTTCCTGTGGTGGCCCCTCTTTGCTCCCCTGCTCTCTGCCATAGCCTGGAGGAGTGTGGAGCTGAGGCGAGCATCCCGGCGAAGCCTGCTGAATGGGGCCCTTTCTTGCCAAAGCCTGCGGTCCAGCAAACGCACGGCAACACGCGTGCTGGCCTAGCGAGAACGGCTCCTATCATAACAGCACTTGGAGGGTCGCTTTTCACATCTCCTCCTCCTTTCCTCGCTAAACTCACACCCTTCCTTTTCTGTCATCTCCTCCTGTTCCGTTCTCACCTTTCACCCCTCTCACTCTCTCCCCCGGTTCAGCAGTTAAAAAACCTTCGGGTTTGGATTGTGTAAATAAAACGGCGAAGATCTCTCGGCCAGAAAGATTGATTGAAAACCGAAGAGGCATGGTGGTCCAGGAGTCCGCCGACGAGGTCAGATAGATGAAAATGACTTGCAACAAGCTCATAAAATGCGGACAATGCTTTGGAAAAGAAAAAGCCTCCACTCATTCGGTTGGGGGTGGGGGCCACGTTCCACATGCAATGAGCAGCTGAACTATTGTCTCAGGTTCGAATGATCTCGCAAATGATGAAGCCACGCCCCTCACTGAAGAGCTGGTGCATCCCAAGGTTGGAGTAAAAGATCTCTTATAGCCTGTTCACATCAAGAATGATAAATTTAATGCTAACTATATTAGCGCCCACACTAAAGCACGTCAAGCTCTTGATGAATATGTACAATAGTTTCTTTTATTGTGGTATCGTTATAGTTATCGTCCTTGGTATGAAAAGGCCTTTACTTTAAACAAAACTCACTTGTAATATCATCCAAGGTCTTTCTTGGTATTGAGTCATGTCTTTTAGATCTTGTGATTTCCTCTAGTTGTGAGAGAAGACACTGCACACCCTTCTGAGCTGAAATCCTGTTAACCCATGACCCATCACTTGACCCAGTGAAGTGTTGGAGGGGACTGAAATCAAGAGTGAAACAATGAAACACTAAGAGTCAGTCTTTTGCTTAAGTGGGTAAGATAAAAGTGAATCTCTTTTCTTGCTGTTTTACATCGGACAGAAATGTGATGTTGTAAGTAAAGACTGAGCGTCTTAGCTATTTCCACTAGTATTATATCAGAATCACAATGACAGCGAATCTGATGTCTTGTTCGGTGATGCTCGTAGGTGAAGGTCTGTGCGATCAAGAACACTGAAGCACATCACTGCCACCTTACCTGTCAGTTTTGATGGCTTCCTGCTTGCTCCTCTACCTCTTGCCTATTCCACCGTAAGTACATTTACACAATTTAAAACTAGCTTTAAAATAAGCTAAAACCACAAAAAATTGAGATGAATGAGAGGAGTCATATTTCTCATTTTAATTTGTTCCCTCAACAACAAAATATTTTTATTTATGAACTAGTATTCTCACTGTCTTGGAAAACATGGATGAATGAGAGCATTTTAAACGGGATCTCTAGATCTGAAAAAGTCATGGAAATTAATATTAGGGCTGCCCCTAATAGTCGACTAATCGTTAGTCGACCAGAAGAGGCTTGGTCGACCAAAATTTTATTAGTCGCATAAAATAAATAAATAAATAAATCCACAGGCGAAGTCACGCAGTTCGTGACGGACAGATTGTTTACGGTTTAGGCTACATCAGGCAGGACATCCAAAACGCTCGCCTATCATTCATCGACCTCAAATATGGCTTATCATCTGAAATATGTAAGTATTAGCAACTTTACATGGCCGCTAAATCTAATGTTAACCTAGAGAAATGTGCGCTATTGTGTCTGTGTAGAAGCTGAACAACAGCGAGCGCTCAGTGCAGGACAGATGGAGGTGCCGGTGCGCTCACTTGCTCTTAAAATACTCTTAAGTAATTTCGTAATTTTTGGTCATACAGATAAGAGTAATACATCTTTCAAATCTGTAAAGACTACGTTTATTTGTGTGCACTCACAATAACAACAAAACGCGCTTTTGTAAAATAATGAAAGCAAACAGGATGCTCTTTCTGCCGTCTCGGTCTGTGAACTTGAGCGCGAAACTCTATAGGCCTATCTTTGCCTTACATGCATTAAAAAAATATATAGAGAGAGTGAAATGTCTACTTTCAAATGAACCAATTCAAATAGAAAATAAATATTTTATATAATAAATATAGATTATGTAATCCGTGTGAAACAATTCAGGCGCATCCACTACTGCGGAGATGACGAGTCGGTGTCTCCGTGATTGGCCGAATACCTCAAGCGTGTGACGGAAATGTTACTGCCCTTACCATACTGTGATGCCCTGTCTGGCCGGAGCAACACATAAAACCATGTATGCATTTGTGATCGGAGAAATGACAAACAACAAGCGCTACCCTGCACTGCCCAAAACTCGCGTTTGAATCATCAGTGAATTCTTTAAAAAATGAAAAATAAATTCTTTAAATATAAAAAACGTACTTACAGTCTGTGAGTCAGAACAGCCGGCATTGTAGTCTACTCTCCCAGGAAACAGTCCTCCATAAAATGTGCTGCACACATCTGAGTATTTGGGTTGAACTGTTCTGGAACAGTGTTGTAAATACAACTTAACCACTGATTTCTAGTCGTGTCCTCTTTTGGAAGGCCAAACAAAGTAGTTTCGCTTTTACAACGAAACACAGCGTCACACGCGGCAGCGGGCTTGAGTGAGCGGAGGCCGGCGGCTAGAGTGAGGAACGGCCGGTGGGCTGAGTGAGAGGAGGCCGGTGAGCTTGAGAATGGAGCGGCCGGTGGGCTTGCGGCAACCACATGTGACGACCCCGGGCTGGACTCCGCTTCGTCCACGGTGAAAGCCGATGACAGCGCGAAGTTGATGTATTTCCTCATCGACCAGCACGGATCAGCTCTAGGCATGACGAAGCGGATAT
>NW_015540842.1:3050751-3051417 GCF_001515605.1 Sinocyclocheilus anshuiensis | reverse complement strand
AACAATACTACAGCGAGAATAAAAGTTACGCCTTCTTTCTTTGCGTGAACATTTAGGCGGAGTTATGCAAATCTTCCCACATTGTGACGTATGCTGCGTTCAAGTCCTCCTGGGACGTTCGTACTTAAGAGTTGACAAGTCACAATTACGACGTCAGGTGCGTTCAAGTCAGTTTAGTCAGCACAAGATGGCATGGCGGCAGCGGCAACAATACTACAGCGAGAATAAAAGTTACGCCTTCTTTCTTTGCGTGAACATTTAGGCGGAGTTATGCAAATCTTCCCACATTGTGACGTATGCTGCGTTCAAGTCCTCCTGGGACGTTCGTACTTACGAGTTGACAATCGTAATTACGACGTTGGGTGCGTTCAAGTCAGTTTAGTCGGCACAAGATGGCGGTGTACCTTCTTTTAATAAATTACAAGAAAATACAACAGGGTCTGTTAACTCTACTTATAGAAAATGAAGAGCAAAGAATTCACATCAGGTGTGTTTGTCACCTATAGGTGCAAAAATGATAGCATTTTTTTTACTTGGATTTCATTAACTAGCTGCGTAACAAGAACATGACCAATTTAAGATTATAGGACAACTAAACTATCAATTTAAGCAAAAATTTACCGTCAACTACAGACGTTGCATCCATCGATTCCGCCATGTTTCTCA
>NW_015540842.1:3040571-3050539 GCF_001515605.1 Sinocyclocheilus anshuiensis | reverse complement strand
TTATGCACCAAGAGCTTGTAACACTTCAAAGAGAAAGGAAAAATTGAAATCACATCATATGACCCCTTTAAAATCTCTTGAACCGAGAACAAAGAAAGCACTAGTTTATTGAATTATTAAGTCAAGTCACCTTTATTTATATATGTGCAGAGGACTCAACTGGCTCCTGTGGTCTTGTCCCGGTGGCGGTCTGAGACAAGGTCTTTACTGGGGATCTGTATCTGGGGCTCATCTAGTTGTCCCAGTCTCTGGGACTTTCAGGGCTGTAGAGGTCCTCTCTAGGTGCTTATCCACCATCTGGGCTGGAAACAGACTGGATCCGGGTGACTTCAGTGACCATCTGATCTGGATACAGACTGGATCTGGTGGCTACGGTGACCTCTCGCAATAAGAGCTCGTTCAAATACTGAGGTGCTAAACCATTCAGGGCTTTATAAGTAATAAGCAAGATTTAAAAATCTATACGATGTTTATTAAAATGTTATTTTATAATTAAAATGTTAATGCAGTCTCCTTAGGGTTTTTCACTGACACATTACTTCTGCCGGTGCGCTGTGGCAAGCTTTATGCGTGTGCTTGAGCGCTTATTATGGCTATGTAGGCAATTAAAGGCTCATTATAATGATTTGAACATTTTATTAATAGACGTGCGATTAGTCGATTAATGCTTCAAATGAACGACTAGTCGACCAGAAAAATCCTTAGTCAAGGGCAGCCCTAATTAATATTAGGCTATCTTAAAATGTCATGGAAATGTTTATAATGATAATACATTTTCTAGTTATTTCATGCTGTAAGATATTTCATTTTGTAGGAATTGCTGAGAAATTGGTATTTGTGAGTAAAAAAAACAACCTTTAATAATGACAAAGTAATAGAAAAGTCAATTAAATATATTATAATGATAATACATTTTCTAGTTATTTCATGCTGTAAGATATTTCATTTTGTAGGAATTGCTGATAAATTGGTATTTGTGAGTAAAAAAAACAACCTTTAATAATGACAAAGGAATAGAAAAGTCAATTAAATATATTAATTATAAAAAGTGTAAATGTTAAAGAACATTCAGTTATTAAAACTTCTGAAATGATAACGTTTAATGATTTTAATTACTAAAATAATTATAAATATAGTTACACTCCTTATTTATTTAAATTCAAAATAGTTACATGAAAATGAGCAGCTTTGTCATTACAACCAAATACCAAAAATATTTTTGTAAGCCTTCAAATATTGTCTTTCATAGTGGGGGCTCTTGAAGTCAAGGTTGAGAAATTATGGTTAACATGTAAGTACGTTTGATTTTATGCAGCTTTGTTTAATATATATGCACATGTTAATCAGACTACACTATATTAATCCTTAAAATATTCAATTAAATTTCGGTTGCACTTTGACAGACACTAGTCTGACTACACAAAAACCTGCTGTAGCTTGTACATGTAATTGTGCATGTAAACATGCTTTATGTGTACTGCGTAGAACCTGGATTTTAGTATTTAGTAGCATTTTATGTATTTAAGAGTTTCTTCTGTGTAGTAAATGGATTATTTGAGAGGTGGTAACAAACTTCTATAATTTCAGCTAGCTATAAGAAACTGCTATAATACAGCAACTAATTCAAACAGACTATATTAGTTCTACAGTTTGTGGTGGACAGTTCAGGAAAACCTGTTGTGGTTAATGGCATAGTAGTGAGAGGAAAATTGCTGTAGAACATTTGTGGACCACTGATAAAGCTTATCTAGGGAACAGAATAACAGGCCTTCACACTTACAGTATACTGTAGCCCTCCTACTAGCATGTTAGCATTGTAGCTCTGAAGTGCATATAGCCTATGACTTAAATATACAGTATAATGTTGTATGTTCAATATGAAAGCGGCTACTGCTACAAATATATAGGTTTTCATTCCTGAAGTCAGTTAGTGGAACAAGCTGAACAAAAAGTTCAGTTATAACCCATCTTGCTGGAAATATGTCTTTGTTGACATTCTGAGTAAAAGTGATACCAATTAGCAATAGCATCAAAGTAGCTGCCTGCCACACATGTATAGTGATTTGATTTTCAGTGCCGTGGATGGCAGATTAGATTTATTTCCCCTGTGTAGTTAATCCACTCATCTCAGTATCTCATGCATTGAAGAGCACTCATAATTGCAGCATGGCGATAAAGGGGCAGAAGTACCCAGCTTACGGCCCTGTAAAGAAAAGGCAGATCTGCTGGAACAATGACAATTGGACTGGAGAATTAAACGCGTCACTGACCCAAGCTTTTCCCCTGTGCTCCTCTTCCCATTGTGCTGGGCTGATTGATTTTGACTGGGGTCACCTAAGCCCGTGCTGGGAGGCATAGTGCGCTGTGCACTGGGCTAAACGTTTACATGCATTCATTTAAACACACATGCATGAGCACATACGCACAGGCACGAACGCATGCCAGGGCAACATGGGGACAGCAGCCTGTGATGGTTTTACTGTATCAGATGTGTGTGTGTCAGTTTGGATTTGTGGGTAATTTTTTGAGTATGCATGCATATACTATAGTTCAAATGTTTGGGGGTCAGAGTTTTTCATTTATTTATTAGCATTTATAATGCTAAAAGATTTCTATTTCAATTAAACAATTCTTTTAAACTTTATAAGCTGCAAAACTGTTTTCAACATTGATAATAATAATAATAAATGTTTCTTGAGCATCCGCATATGTGAATGCTTTCTGAAGGATCATGTGACATGGAAGACTGGAGTAATGATGCTGAAAATTCAGCTTTGCCATCATAGGAATAAATTACATTTTACAATATTTTATAGAAAATTGTTATTTTAAATTGTACAAATATTTCATTATAAATAAATACAGATTAAAAAATAAAAAACTTACAACCCCAAATTTTGAACAGTTGTGTAGATGAACTTCATATTTTCATATTATAGAATTTAGTTTTTAAAATTTCTTTACCACACCGCGTTTGTAATTTAGTGTATTTATCTCACTAAAAACAAGCCCTACAATATGTTTATTCTAACAAATATTAGAGATGCATGTGGGCCGACAGTGACCCCCCACTCATTGATCTATTGATCTGAAATCTAGAGGTGAGGTTTTCCAATAATCCATCATGTATTGTACATTCTATAGAGAGACTATAAGAGATGGCCAAATATGTTGTTTTTATAATATCCTGATATCCTAGTTTTATTAGTCTTATTAATGTACCTCCATCATAAGTCATGTAGTAGAGATCTTCTGAGAAAGTCCATGGCTTGTCTTAGAGGGTGTGTGTGCATGTGTGACCTGTCTTTGTTGTGTCCATTAGTCTTTGTCTCCTTCGAGGTCCGCAGCAGTGCGGAGAACAGCTCCAGTGCTGGAATAGAGCACATGATACTCTGTATCACACTCCACAAACAGCAGCGGTAAGAGCTTGAATGCTCAAATGGGCGGTCACACTGTTTCCAGAGTCACTGCTGAATATTTAATCCTCGTTAGCTTTGTATTTAAATGATTCCATAATGTTCTTGTTTGTTTATGCTTATTACAGTGTTTATGGTTTTCAGGAAATCATCCCACGAATAAGAAATTACACTCTTAGCTTTAAATTACATGCATTTTATGCTCACCAAGGCTGCATTTATCTGATAAAAATACAATAAAAACAGTACTAGTCTGAAATAATATTACAATTTAAAATGACTGCTTTCTATTTTAATGTATTTTGTAATGCAACTTATCCCTGTGATGACAAAGCGGAATTTTCAGCAGTGATGATCACATGATCTTTCAGAAATCATTCTAATATGCTGATTTGGCACTAAAGAAACAGTTCTTACTATTATCAGTATTGAGAACAATTCTGCTGCTTAATATTTTTATGGATTTTTAATGAATTGAAAGTTTAAAAGAACAGCATTTATGTGAAATAGAAATGTTTTGTAACATTAAATGTCTTCACTGTTACTTTTGATGAATTTAATGCTTCCTTGCTGAATAAAAGTGTTAATAAAAAAAATCATTCTGACCCCAAACCTTTGAAGAGTAGTATACTAAAGACTCAAAATCAGTGTTTTTATTTTATTTTATTTTATTTTATTTTATTTTATTTTTTGCCGTGTGATGCAGCTAGTGCATTGTATTATTAGGACACATTCAGTTTAATTTGTTAAAGGTTTAGTTCACCCAAAAATTAAAATTCTGTCCTCATTTACTCACCGTCATGTTGTTCCAAACCTGTATGAGTTTCTTATGTTGAACATATAGGAAGATATTTTAAAGAATGCTGGTATTCAAACAGTTGATGAAACTGTTTAAACTACAGTACTATGAAAGTCAAGAACTATTTGGTTCTTCGAAATTCTTCAAAATATCTTCTTTTGTGTTCAACATAAAGAAACTCATACAAGTTTGGAATGACATGAGGGTGAGTAAATGATGACACCATTTTAATTTTTGGGTGAACTATTCCTTTAAATAATTGTTAAAAATGCTGAGTGAAAATGGAGGGAAAGTGCCAGTTGTAGAGTGTTCTTTAAGAAACGAGAATATGTTTTCTTCCCCTTCACTCATTAACTCTGCATCTCTATTGTGCCCAGTGGTACTGTTGCCTGCTGACTGACAGCTGACGGGATGCTTTTGGAGAGTTACCACATGGTGGGTCTCTTAACAGAGAACGTAGTGCATCACCGCACTTCACAGAGCTTCCTGTCCACATATCACTTTACATCGCCGCCGCTTGCTGTTTAAATATGACTGCTTATTCAGGTGACAGTTGTTGTAGTGAATTGTGTAATAGCTTTTGGCAGTAGAGATCTTCATCTGAGCCTGTGATGAAGCCTTTTGATTTGCGTGTGCGGTTAAAGTCTCTGAAAGTGTGCCGTTGCACGTTCTCGTGTGTGCGCATTTGAGTGACAGGACCGTGGGAGCTGTATTGAGTAGTTTAGCTAACTGGCACTTCAGACTTTGGAGCCCCTATTCACACCCTCCCAAACCCCCCCTTACACTCACACACGGCTCCACGCGGACTCGAGGCAACACGCTCTGACTCACACTCCTGCATAGGCGCACACTCTCACGCATGCAGAACGCGTCTCTCTGAATTCCAGTAGGGCCAGGAGGGAGAGAGGAGGCTGATGGGGGACAATGGGCAGGACATCTGTCATGTGTGGCTGCACTCCGTCCACTCACAATGGAGAGAGGGGACCGGAGAGTGGTGCCTTTCTTTCCTCTCTCTCCTTTCCGGGGGGAGACTTCTGCATCTCACAATGGTCCTTTTGTCCCCTCACTGCTATTTTTCCAGCGTTTAACCCTTTAAATCTGCTCCTTCAGCAAAATCAGCCTTTCTTTCTGTTCTGAAAAAGAAAGCAAAATCAGAGAAGCTCCCTTCAGCTCAGTACATACATATATGTTGTTAACACTTAGAATGTTCAAAATGTGTTTTTTTTTATATTATTATAATTAAATATGTAGTTAAATTACTTGAATAAATGTATTTAAATATTTAAAATATTAAAATATAGTAATATTATAAATATTTTGAAATACTTAAAGAAAACTTATTGTATATTTCAAATTTTCAGATGTCATTTTTTTTAAATTGGAGTGTTTCTGTTTTTTTGTATTTTCAAATTACATTTAGAATGTGTAATATTTTTGGAATATTGATTCTACATTTTGCATTTTTACACGTTGCTTTTTTGTACATTTTTACTTTGTTTACACTTAAAATTTTGGTTTTGCTTTCAAATTACATTTTAAAATTTGAATTCTGCTTTAAAAAAATGTTTTTAATTAGTTTTTAGTTTTTTTTAGTTAGTAAAGTTTAAAATGTTAATTTTGTAAGTAAAGTTAATTAGAATGTTAATTTTGATTTTAAATTTTTCAATCACATTTAGAATGCTGAGCTTTTTGAATCAGATTTTCCTACTATTTTTTGCATCCTTTATCCTTTTAATTAGTGGTCGACCGATATATCGCCAAGGCTGATATATCAGCCGATATTTGGCATTTTTCAAATATCGGCATCGGCCGATAAGTTTTTCTACTTGGCCGATGTGTTCGAGGCGGGACTTTTATTTTGAGGGCGCGCTGGACATTTATTTTGATGGCGCTGAGAATGACAGCGCCAGAGCCTACAGTGCTCACATTCTCCCTCTTCATTGTTTGCTGTCGTCGTTTAACAGTTCTGCCTAATACAGATAGAAGTCTGTCTAATAATCAGATAGAACTGTTGAACAAATGAATAAAAAAAGTATACAAAATGTATTAGAACGATTGCTTTTATATTATTAGTAACAGAAAGGCAAACATTATAATACTTTCTCGTTTGCCGTCAGCATTCAGCAAATACGCATATCATTTAAACAAACCTTTAAATGACTAATGAACATATAATTTCACAAACCTTGCAGACTTAGTCGAATCCAGCTGTGAGATCTTGTGAAGTGTGCATTTGTATATTGCCTGATCACGTGTGCTCTGCGTGACAGTCGATCCGTGCGAATTGAATCCGCACAGGAGGAGAGTTCAGCTTCACTGGAGATGCGCGATCAACTTTAAACTTGTGATTTCAAACTATGCTGATTTATGCATTTGCGCACTGTCATATTCGTGTCATTTTTACTGCGTGCTGCATGTAAAATGAGTGTTACCTTGGCTTTAGTTGAAAAAATATGATTCCCAAAGCACACAAACTTCCCAGATTACCGAGTGCCCTGTTGGTTACAGTGTTTACTTTCTTTTTGTTTATATATTTTAAAATATTTCTTTATTTGTGAAAAATACTGTAATAGAATTATAGAATCAGGAAGTTGTCATCTAAAGTATAAGTATGTTTATTTTACACATTGATTTTTAATATAATTCATTTTCAAATTATTTCAAGTTTCTCAAACATTAATTAAAATAATTAAAAATTATAATTAAAATAAAAAATATACTTATACATATCGGCTTTATATCGGCCACCCTGCTCTCTAAGATATCGGCATCGGCTGTCAAAAAACCAATATTGGTCGACCCCTACTTTTAATCCAAAGTATCCTCTCTTTTTTTGTCTCACACTCACTTTTGTCTTTCTGTCTCTTTCTGTCCTCCATCCTATTTCTCTCCATGGGAAGTCTCATTATAGACAAGTTTTCACACACTCAACTGTAGTCATTTCTCCTTGGTTGATACCTTTCAGCTTATTGACCACCACATGCATATGAGCGACAGTCTTGCAGATAGCCAGAAATCATCCTTTCTTTCTGTTCTGAAAAAGAAAGCAAAATCAGAGAAGCTCCCTTCAGCTCAGTACATACATATATGTTGTTAACACTTAGAATGTTCAAAATGTGTTTTTTTTTATATTATTATAATTAAATATGTAGTTAAATTACTTGAATAAATGTATTTAAATATTTAAAATATTAAAATATAGTAATATTATAAATATTTTGAAATACTTAAAGAAAACTTATTGTATATTTCAAATTTTCAGATGTCATTTTTTTTAAATTGGAGTGTTTCTGTTTTTTTGTATTTTCAAATTACATTTAGAATGTGTAATATTTTTGGAATATTGATTTTGCATTTTGCATTTTTACACGTTGCTTTTTTGTACATTTTTACTTTGTTTACACTTAAAATTTTGGTTCAAATTACAAATTACATTTTAAAATTTGAATTCTGCTTTAAAAAAATGTTTTTAATTAGTTTTTAGTTTTTTTTAGTTAGTAAAGTTTAAAATGTTAATTTTGTAAGTAAAGTTAATTAGAATGTTAATTTTGATTTTAAATTTTTCAATCACATTTAGAATGCTGAGCTTTTTGAATCAGATTTTCCTACTATTTTTTGCATCCTTTATCCTTTTAATTAGTGGTCGACCGATATATCGCCAAGGCTGATATATCAGCCGATATTTGGCATTTTTCAAATATCGGCATCGGCCGATAAGTTTTTCTACTTGGCCGATGTGTTCGAGGCGGGACTTTTATTTTGAGGGCGCGCTGGACATTTATTTTGATGGCGCTGAGAATGACAGCGCCAGAGCCTACAGTGCTCACATTCTCCCTCTTCATTGTTTGCTGTCGTCGTTTAACAGTTCTGCCTAATACAGATAGAAGTCTGTCTAATAATCAGATAGAACTGTTGAACAAATGAATAAAAAAAGTATACAAAATGTATTAGAACGATTGCTTTTATATTATTAGTAACAGAAAGGCAAACATTATAATACTTTCTCGTTTGCCGTCAGCATTCAGCAAATACGCATATCATTTAAACAAACCTTTAAATGACTAATGAACATATAATTTCACAAACCTTGCAGACTTAGTCGAATCCAGCTGTGAGATCTTGTGAAGTGTGCATTTGTATATTGCCTGATCACGTGTGCTCTGCGTGACAGTCGATCCGTGCGAATTGAATCCGCACAGGAGGAGAGTTCAGCTTCACTGGAGATGCGCGCACACAAGATTCCCAACTTCCCAGATTACCGAGTGCCCTGTTGGTTACAGTGTTTACTTTCTTTTTGTTTATATATTTTAAAATATTTCTTTATTTGTGAAAAATACTGTAATAGAATTATAGAATCAGGAAGTTGTCATCTAAAGTATAAGTATGTTTATTTTACACATTGATTTTTAATATAATTCATTTTCAAATTATTTCAAGTTTCTCAAACATTAATTAAAATAATTAAAAATTATAATTAAAATAAAAAATATACTTATACATATCGGCTTTATATCGGCCACCCTGCTCTCTAAGATATCGGCATCGGCTGTCAAAAAACCAATATTGGTCGACCCCTACTTTTAATCCAAAGTATCCTCTCTTTTTTTGTCTCACACTCACTTTTGTCTTTCTGTCTCTTTCTGTCCTCCATCCTATTTCTCTCCATGGGAAGTCTCATTATAGACAAGTTTTCACACACTCAACTGTAGTCATTTCTCCTTGGTTGATACCTTTCAGCTTATTGACCACCACATGCATATGAGCGACAGTCTTGCAGATAGCCAGAACTGTCCTGAGCACCATTGATTGGCCAATCCAGCAGCGTTTGTAGTGAGAGGCCTCTAATTACCGCTGGCTCTTCTAAGCTATAGCTTTTAGCCTGTTTTCAACACACTGCCGCTCATGTAAATTGCAAATTGATTTCTCAGCCTGCCTCCCTTTCTTAAGGACTTAAGGGGTTCAAGACAGTCCACCATTGATTGAAGTCAGACTGCAATGTTTTATTGCTGTCAGCCATAAGGCTTTTCAAGGGGAAAACTTCAATAAAGACTTTTGGGTTTCGAATTCAAGGACTTTGGAAAAGTCCCAGAAACTTTGTTTCTTACATGCAGTGTGATTCAAATGTTGTCTAAAGCCAAACATATTGCAAGGTTAGCCGCACAGGTGAGTCAGCTAATGAATTAATACTTTTTTGAGGAAAAAAATGTAAACCCTGGTGGACTGATTTACTGCTTCAGCATGGAAGTTGAGGCTCCCTTGCTTGGCCAGGCACTATAATGCACTGACTTGCAACCCTTACTGCTGTGTACTGGCAGTTAATTGTTCCCAGCTGTTGTGGCTCAGGGAACAAAGACACTTTTGAAAAGGTGATCTGTTGATTGGGGCACCAGCCTGACTTCCTTTAATGGGATGTGGATCACAGGAAAGGTGGCATCTGTGTACAGCGTTGCTGGTTCATGTGGCTCAGGGCTAACACACACACACTCTAACAACAGTGGCCCATCTGTGTGTGTTTGTTTAAATCAGAGTGCATATTGTTCATGTTTCAGAGGGAAAATACAGCGCAAGTGAGGAAGAGAAATTAAGTGGTTCTGACAAACTCTTGTACTTCTGGTGTGAAGGAGGGTGTGTTAGTGGTGTTATAGTGGTCAGACATCCAAGAGCTTTGTCTCATGTGATTAATTATGGTTGTAGATCAGTGTTGCGACATTAATATCTGAAAATGTACCTATATACTGTGTGTGTGTGTGTGT
>NW_015540842.1:3039987-3040180 GCF_001515605.1 Sinocyclocheilus anshuiensis | reverse complement strand
TAGATGGACGGACGCTGAAGTGCAGGCACTTGTAGCAAATGTAGCACTGCCAGTTGTCGTTGGAGATTCTTAATCCTCCTTTCCGTTCTTGCAATCGCTTTACGTATACGTCGAATTTCCATGTCCATTATTGTGAAACCTGCGAGACACAACAAAAACACAGCTCCGATCACAGCGTCCTCCATCCTCCTGT
>NW_015540842.1:3025121-3039811 GCF_001515605.1 Sinocyclocheilus anshuiensis | reverse complement strand
TAGATAGATAGATAGATAAATCCTACATCATATTTTTTCTCAGTGTAGAAACTTTTTTGTTACTGGTATTTCCTCATAAATCTTTCTCTTTTATTGAGTGATGTACAAGCATGAGGATAGAATTGTGTTGAAACAGAAGATAAAGAAACATACTGTAGGACAGAGGACCAGAGTGAACACAGGCAGACCCACAGAAGCACATATAGAAGACATTCTGCTCACTTCTCTCTTCACACCAGGATAAATATTTAACAGAGCCTGTCAGCAAGACTTCACTCTGTCTTATCTCTCTCTGGGATGGAGGGAAGGAGTGGAGAAATGTTGGCTTTGTAGCAGAGAGGGATTGTTAGAGAGGAAGAAAGAGGGGGAGATAGAAAAACAAAGACAACGGGATACAGAGAAAGACAGAAAGTGACAGAAAGATTTCACATTCTAGACTTGTGTGACTGGTTCAAACTTCCCTTTAGGCCAGTGTTCAGTATCAGACAGCACGTCTGCTGCATGTCCTGACACGGCTGTGGCCTCCATTAGCTGTGAAGGTGAAGCAAAGAACAGACTGAAATGTTGGCCGAAATGTTTTTACCAGACATTCATGTTCTTGTAACTCTGAAGAAGTGCAAAAATGTTCACAGATGATCAAAAACAGAAAGTTAACCATGTTTGATTACAACTGTTATTATTGCCACCATTGTTATTACTCAAAAAAAGTTAACATTTTTTATTTTATCCAATATGGCAAAAATATATATTTAAATACATTTTAAAATACACAAATATATTATATGTAAAGATTTTAATCTATATTTACATAAATATATTTATACTGTCCAAAATAATGTATTTAAAAAATGCATTTTGCATTTACCTGAAATGTATTTTAAGATTGGAAATGTTTTTATTTTATTTTAATTTAGTTATTTTCATTTCTTTTTGTAATTTGGCATTTAAAGCTTTATCTTTTTCTTAATTTTTTTTTTACTTTTTTTTTCAAGGAGGGGTGCATTATTATTTTTCAAAGTGATTGCACTTGATATTTACACCTACTGGATGATAAAACGTTTAAAGATTGCTTTACAGGAGGGGCCTTATCCATATTCCGGAACTGGAATTTCATATATATTTTATTTTATTTGGGAAAGGACACTTTTGATTTGGGACAGTTAGTAACCTGCCTATTAATCACTCAGAACAACTACAGTAGCATCATTGCAGTGAGTTTTGCATGGGCATGCAGTTTAGTTTTACATAATGGTGCATATCAGTATCATTATCTTTGCACAGCTTATTTGGATTAATAATGTATCAATTATAGTTTGCTAATTCAGTGTTACAGCTGATGGATGTCAGATAAGTAACATCCACAGTGATTGTTTGACTACAGAACCCCACTTACATAACAGTAAATATCAGTGTACCGCTCTACATTTAGACAAGCACATGACATCATTCCAGACACAGTGGTCCAGTGCATTGTGACGCTCCAGTTTGGACAGAGGAAACTGAAACCAGAGAAAGTAAGATAACACGACCAGTCGGGCCAGGCTTGGGTGTTCGTATCCAGTACAGCGTATAGGTTTAAATAGGAACTGGAGCACTGGAATGGGAGCCAATGAAATAGTAGATCAGCAGGTGACTTTCCTCAGTATTCAAACACAGCCTGTGGTATTAGCAAGTCCCTGTTTCTGTTTTTCTACATTATATCACAGCACTGTTTGACACGGTAAGATTTTAACGTGTAAACCACTCTTTGTAAACAAATGCTGAATGTGAAGAGGGTGCTATATAGTTCGCCCAATAGGAAGAATTGCAGTAAATGGATAACCGTGATAGTAGAGTCACTGAGATGTGGTTCACAGTTGAAGCAGCCCCAGCTGTTCTAGCAAAAAGCAATTACCCTTTACAACATCTGCACTGCCACAGCTTCATAATAAAAAATATCCACAACACCTGTGATTACCCTCTAGCCCCGCCTCCTACAGCTCGTTCCACAGGCCCAATTGTATGGACACAGTTCAGGGTCAGTCTATCCAAGCTCTGTATTCAGAGTTATGCTAGCAAATCTCATAAACGAAGCAGTCTATACTGAGTACTAGTCATCAGACGAAGAGTCAAGCTGAGAAAGCTTAAAAGGTTACAGGAGCTCTCTCTTAAACTAGTTGCCAAAATTGTCATACGATTTTTATTTTATTGTTCCAAAATAATGTGTTTTTATGTGTTCAGTTTAGGGCTGCACGATTAATCGCACCACGTTCATATTCGCGCGATTTTTTGCACAGCTCATCAGTGAACAACGGCTCTGTGTAGTTAATGCTGCTCAATGTGAAAGCCCGCAGGTGATGGAGATTTACCGCTGATTACAGAACCGGCTTTCTGACAAGATGCGCGTTAAATATCGCATGCGATTAATCGTGCAGCCCTAGTTCAGTTTAATTTATGATTTAATATCCATAATGGATCTCTTTTAAAACATATGATAATTAGCTGTAATGAGTTAATGTAAACCTTATTTACCTTCGTTACACATTTGACCCGGTTACTTTGTCAACTAGTAAAATAATTAGTGTTTGTTGCTGCCGTAATAATGGACTATTTCAGAAGTTTACGTATTTTTGTTCTCTTTTTCTTCTTAACAGTAATATTAGTAATACTGTAACATGTATTAATATTATTCTTGTAAATGGCTTCCAGCATTTCAGGAATAAAAGTCTAGAAATTCTTGTAAACACAGAGATGTAGATTCAGACCGCAATTAAATTACCAGATGTACCAGAAATTACCAGACCTTGGCGTTTGTCAAAAAAAAACGATGTAATTTGGTGGTAGTAGGAAAAACTATTTGGGTTTGATTGGCAATAAATTCACAACTATCCCTCTTAATGTTAAAATTATCTTTCGTCCCCATGATAAACAATTACCATCCAAATAGAGATTAACACCACAAAAAATGTAGGATTCTTTTTTTTAGAAGTATTGTATAGTATTTGCTTATCTAATTAGTATATCAATTATTTGTTTGACATAATTGGTGGATGTTGGATACCTTTGACCTTGTGGAAGTTGATGTTGGACTTTATACTAACAGTTTACGTGCTTAACAGCTTTATGCTGAGGTGAAACATGCTTCAAATAATGTTTGTAGTCCCCCATTTCTCCCTCTTAAAAAGTATAAAAGAACCAGAAAATACAAGGTTTGCAAATCAAACCAAACTTAAAGCAAAAAAAAAAATAAAAAAATAAATAAATAAATAAAATAAACAAAAACAAAGCAAAATCTAAAAACATTAATAAAAAAAAAACAACAACAACAAAGTGTTATAACGAATCTGTCCAAATAAAGGCCTTGCGTTTTGACAAACAGCAGGCATGGAGAGAACAAAAGTGACCAAATTTTCAGTTGTGATGTTTACATGGCTGAGGCTGTGTTTTTTTTCCCTGTGTTCATTAAACAGAAATCGAATTAAGACATGTGGAGTATTCCTATTTTAGTCGCATTACTGAAGTGCAGAATAGACACGTAAACACCTTAATCACATTATTACCGTCGTGTAGGATTTTTCGCCGCATTTTGGGACAGGATACACACGGCAGTGTTCAACCGTTTGACGGCAAACAAAAGAGCATGGCTTCAACACCGCTGTCGTCGGTTTGCATGTATAGCATGAGAAATAATTAACTGCACTTGAAGCTTTCAGTAAATTAAAAATGAAACACCCAAAACTGTAAATGGCATCATAACAAACACGAACTATGTTTATGTGTGAAATTCTAGAGGGGGCGTCAGATGGCATCGCTTGGTGACGTAATGACGTCCCATTATAATCGATCTATGTACTATAACATGTAAAACTGGAACATGAAAGGAATATTCATAAAGCAACTCATGTAAACACCTTAATCATAATATTGTCTTATTTAGAATAAGGTAAATAATTAGATTACTGATGTCCATGTAAACATATTGTTAGCGCTGTGTGTGCATGTTTGAAATGAATGGTTGACCAATGAAGCCCAGCTTTGTATAATAATAAATACAAATTGAAATTGAAGTGTTTTTTTTCTTTCCATCTTTTGACAAACCCCATTCTCATGTGGCCTTGTGTGAACAGCATCATCTCATAGTCTTTCTCTATGATAATTAAATTTGCAGGCCTTTCTTCCTACAAACCTCCAAATTCTCTGTTGTACTAGCAATTTCATCTGACAGTTTTCCAAACAGACCAGATCCCTTTTAAATGGGAACAATAATATGGAAAATTACTTCTATGTTGACTCACTCCCCTCCTCCCCTGTCATTCTCTCCCTGCATGTTTTCTTCAATGCAGGGCCATTAAGCTATCACGGACTAGGCTTAGGGGAAATGAAACATTGTCCAGAACTGAAGGATTCCTGCGTGCCGAAGGGAGGACAGGCGGAGGGAGGGGTGTGTGATAGGATGATGAGGGGCAGACGTGGGGAAAGCGTGCTATCAAAGCTGAAGGAATGCAAAAGTAGACTGATGGAGTCTGGAATTCAGTCTGTCCTCTAAACACCTAATTACAACCAACAGACCAGAGACAGAGAGACACTCTCCATACGATGACCTCCACATGGCAGTTTGGACACCATTGCTGGAAACTGTCCCATCAGAAAGGAAAATCAGTAATGAGAGATCTTTAATATTGTTGTTGTTTCTTCTAGATAGCAAAGAGATAACATGGAGATCAATTTGACAAGTGAATCATCTGTCATCAGTTCACTCACTATTATGTCCTTCCATTTTGATGAGATATTCTGAAATTTGCATTCTGTTTTTTTTTTCCAGTTGTGCCGCACCAAAATAATAATGCATAAGATTCAGAGGCCAGTATAACCTTGTAATAAACTCATCTGAGCTGCTCTCCATATGAAGACAAAATGTCCTTAAGAGAAAATGGCAAACTGTAAAAGGATTTTACTCTTTTCAGGTATGCAGTGGGACATGACTGAACAATTACTTTGAAGAGTTTAAAGAGATCGTTCACTCAAAAATGAAAACACTGTCATTAATTACTCTCCCTCTTGTCGTTCCAAACCTGTAAGACCTTTGTTCATCTTCACAGCTACCACTTTCAAGGCCGAGAAAGGCAGTAAAGACATGTGACATCATTGGTTCAGCCTTAATTTTATGAAGCTACGCGAATAATTTTTGTGTGCAAAACAAAAATGACTTTATTCAACAATTTCTTCTCTTTCCTGTCAGTCTTCATTGTGGTATTCTCGCTAACAAAAATGACAAAAATACAAAACAAAATAAAAAAAATTAATTTGTTATTTTTGTTTTCTTTGAGCTTCATAAAATTATGGTTGAACCACTGATGTCACATGGACTATTTTAACAATATCCTTACTACGTTTCTGGGCCTTGAACGTGTCAGTTGTGTTGCTGTCTATGCAGGGTCAGAAAGCTCTCGGATTTCACCAAAAATATCTTAATTTGTGTTCAGAAGATGAAGGTCTTATGGGGTTTGGAACGACATGAGTATGAGTAATTAATGACAGAATTTTCATTTTTGGGTGAACTATCCCTTTAATTGAGATCTTGAGTCATATGGGTCACTTTTATGATTCTTTTGCTGTACTTGTCATTTAGGTTTCAAAGCTATTTAATTGTTTTTCTTTGTTTTCCATGGATGACAGAAAGAAACTAATACTGCTTTTGAACAACACGAGGATGAGTAAAAAAGGACACTTTTCCTTTTCAAGTAAATTATTTCTCTAATGAGCTTACTTTACCAATGTAATCCTCATTTATTTATTTATTTCAAATGCTAGTAAAATTCTTTAAATGACCTCTTTACTATGATTTTTTATTCTTGTTTTCATACCTACAGTACTTGCTTTTCTTATTGTATATACTTATGATTAAGCGCTCTTTTTTTCTCTTCATATAATCTTCCAAGTACTGCCCTATTTATTTTATTTTTTTTACATATTCATGTTATATAGTGCCTTTTTCTTTTTCTTTGACACCCACAGATGCACTCATGTACAATAGTGTGATTGGAATGCACGTGTTGTCGTCTTTCACAATCATTATCTTGCCAAAATTTTGGGTTTTTACCGCCTCCATAGTGTGAGCGAGAGCAACATTCAATTTTTATTGATCTGTGGACATACAACTTTTACTGGAGCACCCATTTAATCACAAAAGCTGATTTATTGTTGCCTCTGTGACAATCCCATTAAAATGCTGTCTAGCTAATCAAGTCCATTCACTCTCCTGGAGGACTAATCTTTTACAGGGCTGCCAGAACAAATCACTGTGGTAACAGGATTGCCAGGGAGTGAGGAGGACTATTCATCTGCTTTACCCCGTAAATAAAAAAAAAAATTAAGTTTACAAGAGTTTTGTGATTCCACACCTGATTCTAGTGTTTTACCCTGGTGAAATATACAATCATTGTTCTGTTATAATTATTGTTTTGTCAATTATTGTCGGTTCTCTACATAGAGGATTGAAGAATTGCACACCACATTTACAGACTGCATAACTTACTTCTTGATTCAGTGTATTTCATATTTTTCTGTTAAAAAAGTGCATTCTCTCAGCTGATATAGAAGCCAAGGCTGGCATGTCTATTTTCTAAGAACAATGACAGTCTGCACTCTAAAAAATGTAAAAAGTGTTGATTATGAACACCTGATAATACTGAATAACATTTCTAAAAAGGCTGTAAGCTAAAACGTCTGTTGACTTATTTTATCCTCCGAGTAAGATTGAATATACTTTCCTTAAATTGCATTTTTAGAGTGCAGTCCTTTGTTGTTTTTGGAAAATATTTGTCTATTCCGTCATGTTATTGAATTATCTGTGTTCAGACCATTATGCAGCCATACTTGTGTGGCTCAGTAACATGATGCATCGTTGACAGTAAGCCGTCTTTGTGGCCGTTCTTTGACCTTGGAGTGTTTGTTACAAAGCCTTTTGTGAGGGAATTGGTTTGAGGGCTTTTAGGTTTGGACTCTGCAGTATTTGCGCTGTGATAAGATGCTGTGCAGTGCTCTCTGTGATGGGTTAGGTGTGGCAAACTTCACTGCACACGTATCTGGATCATATACATTCCAGAGTCATGCAGTTATCTGAACTATTTGGTTGGAGGCAGTGCAGGCTCAAATGTGCCGATGGTTGTGCTTGGGTGGTTTTGTTCACTATACAGGTTTATAATTGTGCATGTGCATCTTGGTGTTTTTTAAGAGGCTCCGGTTTGAGGTCAAAACAAATTGATGCTCCTGTTTGAGATAAAAACAAATTGATTCCAGTGGAGGCACATACGGTCCTAAAGCTTGCTATAATGAAATTGTACTTTTAAAGCCTTCGGGTTTCTCCTGCGTGGATATATTTGAGGGGGAGCTGTGTTTTATGAGTTTTTCATTGTGTGTGGGGCGTCATCCGCTAAATGAATTGAGAAGCCAGTTGAGAGTGACAGTGAAACCCTGAAGATGCTTGGGCGAGCTTTATGGCAGATTTTCACTTTAGACTTGTATTCGAGTCTTATTCTATATAAAGATCGAACAAGGAGCATCCTAAATCTGTCAATCTGTCAGCTTTACAAATCTATGAAAATTAAAAGGTTTTGCATCTTAAAATCCTAGCTTGAAAAATATGAATCAGGTGGGGTTATGAAATCGCTGGAGTGAGATCTCGGTCTATAAATCCAACTGGGTTATGTAGAGTGCGTATCTCACACTGGCTTTTCTAATGAAAAAATACCTTTTTGTGCGGTTTTGGTGATTGCACTTTTGTGTTTCAGCCTCTCTGACCCACAATGCAATCTGATATGTCCATTGTTCTGATATGCAGGCTCTATGGAGAGAGTTATTAAAGTAACGTGTAATATCGGCATTTTCCTGCTGCCTCTAGCTGTGTTTATATTGCGTTATTTTATCGGAGAAAACCTTTTCAGCCAATTGTACATGATAAAGGGACTTCATATGTGCTTAGTGATCAATGCTTATTATAGGAAGAGCTATTGACTCTCTTCTCATTGTGACTTGACGGAAAGGTGATTGTTTCCCTTCCATATGCATATTCTTCTGCTGATATTAGAGTTAAATAGTGGAAGGTGATCATTAAATGTGGTGTTTCTTGTCTTACAGAGATGCATGCAAATGCTGTCTCACGGGCCACTGCGCTGACGTGCTGCAACAAGCTCTTCATTAGAACGATACGCCGAAAAGCGGCCCGTCTATTGATCTCACTGGTATTATAGTTCCTCTCAATGCTTGGATCTCATCTCCGGTGAAGCGTATCGTCAGCTGGCTGGTATTGTTACAGACAGGCGGTGGAACATGAGCCTGCTGTCTGGACAGGAAACCGTCAGCGAGAAGCGTCCTCGTTTTACCATTTTATATTTATTTCTTTTGTTTCTCACAGATCATTGGATTGTTGAGGATCTTAAAACGAAACATTCTTTTCGATCGTTGCTTGCATAGAAGCTCAAGTCTTGTACAATTGAAGTAAATATACCTTTCGATTTACAGCATCGGTTGCAGGTGCTTGCTTCATTTACTTTCACTGCTTTGCTCTAAAAGATTGTCAATCTGGGAATGGCTGCTGCCGGTGGAGTGCCAGTAAAGTCTTGTCGATTTCATAAAAAATGGGGACAGATGTTTGTCATTACCCTTATTGATAAGTGCATGGTCAATAGTGTGATTTATTCAGGAGGCTCAGGCTAAGCCTTAGTCACAAGTTTTACAGTGGCTTGATCAATAGCGCACAATGAACATGTACAAGAGCAGCACACATGAACGCAAGAGTGTATAAGCAAAGGGTTTTGGTGCATTTACGATCAGTCAGGGCCAATAAATTAGCTGCCTGAGCTACATTAGTAATAATGTGATGGTTGCATAAGTTATAGTCAAGCTTACTATTGGTATACAATGAATTTGAAATGCTTACATCTGTCTGAAATAACCATTAAACGATCAGGTTATAGGTTCTATAAGAATAGCGTGGTACATAAGAAAGGGATTTTGCTTGACGTGGGTGCCACAGTCTAGTTTGTCAAAGCCTTTAGTCCAAAAGTAGATCAGGACTATGTGGTGAAAATCTCCCACAGACGTCACTGTGTTAAAGAAGATGGATCTATTACACAATTCATGACAGTGAAAATTGCAAGCGCCCCTCACAGCAGGCCCAAAGCTTGTCAGAACCTGTGCTGCCAGATCCAAAAATAGAGCCTCAAGGCACTTCAAATTGTAGATCAGGCACAATGGATTTAGTACATTATGAGTATAATATTCTCTAGATATTATGCAAAACCCAATGTTCAAGTCACTGAGAGTTCAAGGACATCTTTCAAATCTGAGGATGCTCTACTGTTTGAAAGTGACATTGTACACATAATTTAACGTTTTTTATAAAGTATATGCATACACCACCATTAAAAACATCGGGGTCAATAAGAATTTAAAGGAAGCATTTCATTCTTTTATTCAGCAAGGTTGCAATAAATTGTTTAGAAGTGACAGTAAAGACTGTTTAAAAAAAAACTATTGCAAATAAATGCTGTTCTTTTGAGCTTTATAATCTGAAAAAAAGTATCAAATGTATCATCTGTAAATAAATGACATTTAAATATATTAAAATAGAAAAGATTTATTAAAAATTTTAATAATATTTCACAATATTAAGTTTTTACTGTATTTTTGATTAAAAAAAGCCATGGTGAGCACATACAAAAAATATACATGCAAATGTGATATGTATGTATGGGCCTATAGATGTTTTGACATCTCTGTCCCCGTGAACAATGCTGTTTGATCTAAAGCAAATGTCTAGCGCTCGTTGTGCCGTGGGGGTGGCGGCACAGCCATCTGTTTGTCTGATCAGCTCGTTTCTTGTTCCCTGGACCAGTCTGACCAGAGAGACGCACATTCCTCTGACTGATATAGAGCCTGAAGATGCTGCGGCCCTGGGTTCCAGCGCAAATGCAATTACGGGAGCCTTACAGTGTCAGGGCAGACACAACCCTGACAGCGGCTAAAGAATGAGCAGTTTAGAGATTGAATTATCCTGCTGCAGCACCGCTGCCTGTCTGGGGTGTGAGGGATGATATAGAGCTGAGCTACATCTAATTTTCTCTCTCTTTCACTCTTGTCTTTTTTATGTATAGGCTATATGTGTTGTGAAATATCTGACATCTTTAATGTAAAATAAAGGGACAAAAATTTAAATGCTGTCATCCTTTATTAACCCTAATGTTGTTCCAAACCTGTATGTTGCTTTTTTTCTTTGGAACACATGCTATATGTAGCTAATGCTATGTAACAACAGTTCATAATGCCTTTGGCTGTCAAAAACCCCAAAAAGATTTAATTTTAGTTCCTCAATGCTATAGTAGAGCTTCATTCCAATTGTAAGAATTTTTTTTTTTTAATTTAATTCGATTTTTTCAATACCTTTCTGTGTAAAGGCTGTTTATTTAATCGAAAACATAAATAAATGTTATTACAATTTTAAATACTACATTTTCTATTTTAATATACTTTAAAATGTCATTTATTTGTGTGATGACAAAGCTTCAGTGTCGCATGATCCTTCAGATATCATTCTAATATGCCGATTTGGTGCTCAAGAAACATTTCTTGTTATCAATGTTGAATATTTTTGTGGAAATGGTGATTTTTTTTTTTTTTATTCCTTGAATAAAATGCTCAAAAGAACATTAATTCCTTTTTTTTTTTATCTTACTGACCTTAGTTTTTTTGAACATTACTGTATTTTTATGTTTTCCACAGAAAAAAAAAAAACATTGACAATTATTTGGAATATCATGAGAGTACATAAACAAGCTAAAATTTTCATTTTGGGCAAACTTCCTTTACATACTTTGAATATGCCATAATTTTTTGCCTCTTTTGCATTTGACAGGAAGGAAGAAGGCACAGAATTATTGGCAGAAGAAGGGTTAATGGAATCAAGAAATGCCACAAGCTGTTCTCAAACACGGTATGTCTGTTTGAGCTTCAACATATGTAAACAGTATTTTCCCAGTATTTCTCGAGTTGTGTAAACTTTCATTCATTTTAAAAAGCACTTACTGTGATATTATTTGAGACAAGGCCGATGCCAGGAAGCACCTTGTTGTGCAGAATCTAGTGCTAATGAATTTGCACCTCAACACTGACACAGAATCAATAGACATTTTCTCTTTACTGTCATATTCACAACGTATGCTTGCAGTAAGAACCTTCTCCTGTCCTCTGACTGCTCTGTAGTCTGTCCTTTACCTCATTTCATTCTCTAAAGTCACTTTCACAGTTTAATTAATGTTCCTGTAATGGCTCTTATAATGTTTGCAGTGTAGCACATATGTGCCATAGAGTCGGTCATGTAATGGAGGCTTAAATTTACTATTAATTCATGTGACTGAAGGATAAAGGGACGAAGCAAATGGCTATAGATCATAACAAGCCCTTATGTAGAACAGCCCTACAGGTGGACTGCTGCAGGATCTAATCGTGTTCCATATGCAAATGCATTGTAAATGCATATTGCACATGTAAGTCCTGCTATCAATCTGTGTTGCAGTGTATGCACGCATTGGTAATCACAGAATAGTGACAGATGATTCAAAATTCTGTGTGTCTGTAATAGGGGAGGAGGGTTTGCTGTGCATAATTGAAAATCATTCAGACAGTTGTGCAGTTTAACCTCGAAAACAGCATTGTCATGTGTAAGAAAACAGCATTAATTGGTGCCTACGTCGCTGAAAAAAGAGTGGGAGACGTATGTCAGTGTTGTATGGTAAAAGACTGGTCTTTTTATATGAGCTAATGTGCCATTGTGAGTAATGCAATTGCTTGAGGGATTGCTATATTGATTGTAGATAATTTGACAATGTATCAGCCTGTCTCATAATATTGGACTCACAAGGCCTCACAGTAGATTTCTAGTCTGATCACCAAAGCTTTACATTGATGTCCTACTGGTGAAGATAACCTTGGCTTAATATTTGCTTAGATTTTATGTACAGAATCAGTAGAAATATTATATACTTATATCTTTTATTTTATTTTAAATCATTTTTAAATGTTGTAGTATTTGATTTTACTCTTAAATTTGTATATTTATTTTATTTTAATAGAATTCCGAATTTTTTAGTATTTGATTTTACTCTTAAATTTTGCTCTTACTCTTATTTTATGTATATTTTAATATTATTTTTATTATTTATTTTATTTTATATAAATTCAGAATGTTGCAGTGTTTGATTTTACTTAAATTTTGTTATAAAAATAAAAATCTTTTTTTGTTATTTTGTATTTTAAAATGATAAATGAATTGTACATTATACGTGAATACAAAGTAATATTTTATTTTATTTTATATGAAGTTTTAAATGTTGTAGAATTTGATTTTACTCTTAAGTTTTGCTCTTATTTTATTATTTTATTTTTGTAAATTTATTTTATTTTAATTGAATTCAGATTTTTTTAGTATTTGATTTTACTGCTAAATTATGCTTTTACTCTTTATTTTATTGAAATGAATTGTACAATTTTGTAGTATTTGATTTTACTCCTAAATTTTGCTCTTACTCTTATTTTATGTACTTTTATTTTTTATTTTGTTTATATAAATTCAGAATGTTGTAGTATCATATTTTACTTCAATTTTATTCTTACAATTTTTTTTTTTTCATTTAAAAATGATAAATTAATTGTACATTATATGTACAATTAATTTTTTTTTTTCATTTAAAAATGATCAATTAATTGTACATTATATGTAAATACAAAGTTTTGTAATATTTGATTTTACTCCCAAATTTTGCACTTACAATTTTATTTTATTTTATTTTATTTTAAATGAATTTCAGAATTGTATTTGATTTTACTCTTAAATATTTATTTTTACATTATATCACTTTGTTTATTGTCGGGTTTTTAAAACTCAGCGATTATCAATGTGGTTTCGGATTTCAAGATCCCATTTAAAACCCAAGAAATTCATTATCAAACAAACATATTAGTACTTCAAGACATTTACTAAAGATTTTAAGCAATCAATTTATTGCTTACCTCCAGCCAACATGGCAATGAAACATTTTTCTAAATAGAGACCGTGCTAGTTAATGACTAAGATATTTTTCCCAGTTGTCTGAGCTTAGGACAGTAGCTTTGAAGAACTGGACTGTAACCCTGTGATGGCACTTAAGGGAGCTGATGAACAGTTCTGGGAGCACTAATAGATTCTGCGCTGTGCCAAAATGGATCCCGTCTCCTCTCAGGCCGCTGTGTTGTCACTGTATTTGTGGATCAAATAAATTATTGATGGATAGCTGATCAGGAACTCAATTACAGGCAGATCACTGAGGAAGGCGGACACCAGGAGACTGACGTCCTGATTGAATTAGCACCCTCAAACACAGAGAAAGTGTCCTTCAGACTCGACCCTCCTTCCAAGACCACATGGGGATCTCAAATGCCTCAGGCCGTTTCTGCCCACCTCTTATGTTCCTTCCAGCACTCTTAAGATGCAGTTTCTCTATTATAAGGAAATATGTATGTGCTTGTTCCCATATTTTGAAGCACAGTTGCTTTGAATGGCCTGTATGCGGTGTGTCTGTAGGGAAGGATCTAATCAGAGACGCCAGTATTCAGAAGCATTAATGTTTTTTGGTGTGTTGTTAATATGGAGCTGCTGTGCTGTATACGTCTATGGCTATGTTTACATCCATTTATGTGCGCAGACCTTGACACATCTGTTGAATATGTCTGTTGCAGCTGCTTCCATCCGAGCTTCAATAGGAGCAACAATGAGCCCAATGTGGGCTGAAAATATATGTGCATAAATATTGGCATTTATTGGAATCTCATTCATATAACATGATACGTTGAATTGGAATCTTGCCTCCCTAGGAAAGAAGCTATTACAAAGCTCCGGATAGAGAGCTAGAGGCTGAATTGGGTGCATTTATCTTTTTCCACTGGTCAGCAATTGAAAGGAGAAAAAAGTGAAAGAAAAAAGCTTGCTGATACGAAGAAACCCCTTTATTGAACAGATCAATTTGCTTCAGTCATCAGACACTTTTTTTCTAAACTGTTCTATATGCCTTTTTCTGCACCCATGGTCAGAAATCCATTTGTATTTGACTAGTTCACATATAACGAGACTTTAGGTTAAAATTGATTGAATTTAACTTTACAATGAGCAAAAAGTAACATGAAATAACAATACACAATACTTTATAGCATTTATTAATCTTGGTTAATGATAATTTCTACATATAAAGCAACATTCTAACATCCTTAAATTGTATATATTAGTTAATGTAATGAATTAATGAGCAAAATTATTTTCTTAATTAATCTAGATTAGTAAATACTGTAAAAATAAAAGTTAATGTAAACTTTATTGCCTTATTTATTGTTTTGGTAATCATTGTTAACCATCTTTTTTTTATATATATAATTTTAAATAATTATTTAATCATTATTTTAGCTTTTAATGGTTTGTGTGGTTCTTAAAATGCATTTAAAATATATAAAATATATTAAAAAATATTTAAAATAGAAAATCTGCAAGCATAATACTATAATGCAATACAACTATAATTTATTACCAAAATGCTATAATTACAGTTTGTCATGAACTTCCCTAGAGTACTTAATACCTACAACCTATTTATCCTCATTTGAATTGTACTATACTTGTACTATATATA
>NW_015540842.1:3021965-3024709 GCF_001515605.1 Sinocyclocheilus anshuiensis | reverse complement strand
ACTCTTTCCAAATTACATATTTAAGTGGTCCATGTGGAAGCTTGCCTGTTACATACCATTCAGCGAGGTCAGTGAGTTCATTAGCATGATACAGATCTGCACCATTTAAATGTATTCCTGAAATTATTCCTATAGAATATATAGATTGATTTTATGGTCAAAGATGAAGCATTACATGAAATGAATACTATTATCCAGCAATGATATATTAAATTGATAAAGTGACAGTATGAATTTATGATGCTACAAAAAAAAATCTATTTCAAATAATTTCTTTCTATTTCTTTTGAACAATGTACTGTGGTTGCCAAAAACATATTAGCAAGCACAACTGTTTTGCGGGAGAGAAATGGATTTATTAACTTTTATAATCTTTTATAATGATGTTAAGCTTATGATGTTTTGAGGTTTGTCATGCACATCTGCCATAAGAGTTGCCTGAATTATTGGAAAACTTCTCAAATGTGACCCTGGACCACAAAACCAGTCTTATGTCACTGGAGTATATTTGTAGCAATAGCCAAAAATACATTGTATGGGTCAAAATTATTGATTTTTATTTTATACCAAAAATCATTAGGATATTAAGTGAAGATCATGTTCCATGAAGATATTTTGTAAATTTCCTACTGTAAATATATTAAAACTTAATTTTTGATTAGTAATATGCATTGCTAAGAACTTCATTTGGACAACTTTAAAGGTGATTTTCTCAATATTTTGATTATTTTGCAACCTCAGATTCCAGATTTTCAAATAGTTGTATCTCGGCCAAATATTGTCCTATCCTAACAAACAAATACATCAGTGGAAAGCTTATTTATGCAGCTTTCAGATGATGTATAAATCTCAATTTCGAAAAATTTACCCTTATGACTGGTTTTGTGGTCCAGGGTCACATGTATATACTTTTGTTGATTTGCCATTATTTAAATTGCAAACAAAATCCTGAATGAGGACACCTGTTTGTGGCTTTTATTGTCATTGGAGATACTGACATAGCTGGACAAGAGGCTTTTGTTGCTGCTCTGTTGTGTCTGTTTTTCTGGAATATTCTGAGACTTTCCTGAGTGTTTCTGTGCTTGGTCTTGGGCTAGATGGTGTACTCAAATGCAGTCTATGTCATACTGTTCTGATACATATACACATTTATTGATAGACTATAAAGAACACGCTGATGTCAGCTTTACTGACAGCCTTGGGCAAACAGGCACCAGCAATATGGCTCACCACCACAGTTTTCCATGCAGTGTGGGTGGGTTGTATCACACCTGTTCAGTTTATTGCAGCTTCAGGCTCTCTGTTAGAGCCCCAAACCTTCACCCAGCTAGATATATATTGTACTCATGTCAATCAAAATTTTCATATAGCCGAATATTTTCAGCCACACGTGCTCCAGCCATTGATCACTGCTGCTTAACGTTGTGCATCTGATAAACCACTTGACAGATTAATTATTTTTTTTTTTTTACAGACCGAATCATCTCTGATCAATACATCGACCGAGTCGCTGCTCGGAAACTATCAATCACATAGAAGCAGAAAGGAAATCAACAGTGCTGCCTTTATGCCTTTTAAAGCCAATGTAAACAAAGTAAGCACCTCGAATGCTAAACAGTCACTTTGTGATTTGCCAAGTGCAATGACATTGATCGGATGAGTGGCAACTGTGAACTTTATGAATCATGCAAGTGAGAATCGGCTGGTGTGTGTCCATCTCTCTTGTCCGTGACTCATCTGTGCCAACTCAGAGCTGCAGCTATATATAGAGTTCCTGACATCAGGCGCTGTTGAGGGAAGAGTTGGTGGAAACGTTATCCTGACACAACGGGCCTGTCGAGGTTTGAATAGACAGAGGAGCTCAAGTGACACACAGAGTTGCAGACCGAAAGTTATTGTTCACATGTTGCCTAGGGGGAAAAACATTGGAATGTTTATACCTCATGTTCTGTTGAGATTTCACATTTGTGACTGCTTCAGATATGTTTTCATAACATTAGGAATAAGTCTTTAGGCCATTAATATTTTATTTTATTTTATTTTATCTAATGACCGGTGGTATTTTTGTTTTTTCCATTTAAATGTTAAAGTTTTAGTAATTTTGATGTGTTTTCATAACATTAATAAGTCTTTATGCCATGAATATTTTATTTTGCTTTATTTTGTTTTATTTCATTTCATTTTATCTTGCCTAATGACCAGTGGTATTTTTGAATTTCTATTTTCATTTTAAAGTTTTAGTCATTTTCATGTGTTTGTTTTTTAACGTCTACAGTTTTTATTAATTTTTCTTTCAGTTTTAGTTATTGTAGTTCAAACTGTAAAAAGTAAATCACAATGAGAAATGTTGACACAAAATAAGTTTTTTTTTTATTGGGGTTGGAAAGATATTTTATGTTTTTGAAAAAGTCTCAAATGCTCACAAAGCAGCATTTATTTGAGCAAAAACTACAGTAAAACAGTGTTATATTATTAGAATTTTAAATAATTATTTTCTATCTTAATATATATTTTAAATGTAATTTATTTCTGTGATGCAATGTTGAATTTTTAGCACCCATTACTCCAGTTTTCAGTTTCACATGATCCTTTAGAAATCATTCTGATATGCTGATTTGAATAAGAAGATTTAGTCTTATCAATGCTGAAAACAGTTGTGCTGCTTCAAAATTTTAGTAGAAACCCTGATACATTCTTTTTCAGGATTCTTTGATGAATAGAAAGTTAAAAAGAACAGCATTTAT
>NW_015540842.1:3019764-3021896 GCF_001515605.1 Sinocyclocheilus anshuiensis | reverse complement strand
TATATATATATATATATATTTTTTTTTTGTTAACTATAATAACCAGGCTAATATCCAAATAACTCATTTCTGTATGACATTTAAATTGTTAGGTGACTTAAAGGTGAGTTTAAAAAGCTCTGACATGTAATTATGTGAACCAACACAAAAGTGAGTTATATTTAATACACACACAATTGCGGTCTTGTTCTGCGACACATGAATGGCAACAATGTGAGTGGTTAGCCACAGTAACCAGAGTTCCCCCCTGCAGCTAGTGGATTAACCCACCTCTGTCTTTAATTAGAGCTCTAAAGCACTCTCATCTGACTCCTCTTGCAGCCTCAGAAATGCAGTGGCACTCTAATCAAAGAAATTTAAAACCACACACTTCCCCTGAAGTCTTTGCAGGTATAGTTTGCAATATTTCTATAAGCTGGTTTTTAACACAGCTCTAATAACAATGTGACTAGTATGTCATGGAATTCACTTTTATTTATTTTTTCTAATTTTTGCAGTACCAGGGAATCTTCTTCTAGGCTGCTCCAGTCTAAACTAGTCTGAGCATGCATATATTGTGTTTGGAATGGCATTAAAATCTAAATTCATCATAGGTGACCTTTTGTATGCACAACGGCCTGCTTGTGCTGCCCTAAACGCCATGCCTGCACTACATAGAAAGTTCATGTTTCTCTGTGGGCTGTGTCACATGCAGCCAGATTAGCAGCCTTGCATGGACGTGACTGGGCGTCTGTGGGAAAGAAAGGTGTAAAAATGGAGCCCAGTTGCTTCTACTGCTTCAGACCGAAATTAATTCCGCCCCTGCTATTGCAGAAACTTCAGTGATGTGAAACTTGATTATACATTGCTATTGTTCTGTTATTACTCACTGGTTGTTCTTTCATATTTTCATAGATTTAGTAGAGTTCTCTTACAGGTTTGTTTTAATGTTGATGGTACAGCTCAGATAATCAGTTGATGATTATGTTTGTGTTCATACTGAAATCTTTGAATTATGATTGTAGACTTTGGTATCTTGTCAAATTTGAGGAGTTTGTGACATTTGTTTAGCACACTTCTGAAACTTTTTTTTGTGTAAGATTTCATGGTTCTTTTTCTCAGGAGCCTCCATTTAATCCCATTGCTGTCTTTGAGATACTGAAATTTAAAGTTTTATAATAGAAGAGCGGCAATGAAAGGCAGGAATTAACAACAACAAAAAAAACATTCAGCTAGTGTCTTTCTGTCTGTCTTGCTTTCTGTCTTCCTCTGTTGACTCAAGACTCCAACTGTGTGGAAGCACAGAGCATAAATAGCTCAAAAAATGTATTTTCTGTGGAGCCAAAGTGCTGGATTTAACCCCTCCGTACTGATCCCCCAGGCTGCTGCTTAATTCTCCAATTTTCAGCTGTTAGAGATAGAATAGGAATAATAAACATCTGAAACACCCAGTAATAATCCATCTGACCCTGCTCCCCACTTCTGTATGGACACCGAGGCCAGGCTAGAGTTTCAGTCCATCCTAATCTCTGCCAAAGACTCTGCACTCGCCCGGCCGGCTAATGAACCCATATCACCAAACTTGAGCAGCCTGGGTCTGATTATCCCCACATTCATGCACCCCCCCCCAAAATCTCTCTCTCACACACATTTTGAACTCTGAGATTGCATAGGATGTGATAGTATTTTTGTATGCAATAATATGTTCTCCAGCCTCATTCAGTTCAAACCAACTGAATCATTTGTATGGATTTATTTCTCTCCATGTGGAATTCAAAAGTAACCCAGTATATATGTCAAATCCAATGAGTTCTTAAAAAATTGTCCAGACACACTTTATCCAATCTTACCTTATGTAAGGCTTTTACCTTATTTTTTTCTTTTTTAATGATTGACGTATTCTATATTTGTTCAGCTATGGTAGAGAATGAACACTTGTCTTCAGGAGTGCCATTCTCACTGGCTCTAAAATGGCATTGTCTAATTATAGACTCATTTTATTTTAGGTGGCTGCTGGAAAAAAAGCATGACAATATTTCCTCTGTCAGCCATGTGTACCACTCAGCAGTGTACAGTGTCACCTAAAATGAGACCTGAAAATTAGCTCATTAAACAGAATAGTGCAGCAATAGCAGATACACGCGCACATTATA